>NC_035440.2:76317722-76549522 GCF_002127325.2 Helianthus annuus | reverse complement strand
GTGCTTTAGCTTCTGCTTCAGTTATTTCAAAGGACTCTTGTTGCTTCGGGCCCCAAATGTACTTTTCTTTCTTCTTGGTCAAGGAAAGTCAAGGGGCGCAGCAATCCTCGAAAAATTTTTCAATAAATCTCGGTAGTATCCTGCTAACCCTAGGAAACTACGAATCTCGGTAGGCGTCTTTGGCTCTTGCCAGTTCATGACTGCCTCTACCTTAGCGGGGATCCACTTGGATACCACGCTCACTCACAAACGTGTCCTAAAAACTGAACTTCTCGTAGCCAGAATCACATTTCGAGAATTTTGGCGTAGAAGTTTCTCACGTTGTAGTAACTCGAGAATGCAACGGAGGTGCTTCTCGTGGTCATCTTGGCTTTTAGAATAGATCAGGATATCGTCTATGAAGACTATGACGAATTTATCTAAATTACGGCTTGCACACGCGATTCATGAGGTTCCATGAACGCGAGCCGGTGCATTTGTGAGCCCAAAAAGGCATCACTAATGACCATAGCGAGTCCTAAATGCAGTCTTGTGTACATCTTCATCTCTGACCCTTAGTTGATGATAGCCCGACCTTAAGTCGATCTTTGAGAAGTAGCTCGCTCCTTGCAGCTGATCGAATAGATCATCGATCCTTGGTAAAGGATATCTATTCTTTATGGTAACTTTATTCAGCTCTCTATAGTCGATGCACAACCGCATTGATCCGTCCTTCTTCTTTACAAATAGGACAGGAGCTCCCCAGGGAGATGGACTAGGTCTGATAAAACCTTTCGCCAGCAGTTCATCCAACTGGGTCCTCAGTTCTTTCATTTCCGTCGGAGCTAATCTGTAAGGTGCTCTGGCTATCGGAGCTGCTCCAGGAATGATGTCAATTCTGAACTCCACTTGTCTATCTGGTGGCAAACCAGGTAGTTCTTCAGGAAAAACCTCGGGGTATTCAGAAATGACAGGAAGATCCTCGATCTTCGGCTTTGGTTCTTCAATTATTACCTGAGCCATGTAGATTACACAGCCTCTGTTCAAACACCTTGAAGCTTTCAGCATAGATACGTCTTCGGGCAATCCGTAATGCGTATCACCTCGAATGGTAAGAGATTCACCACTCGGAGTTTTTAAAACTATCTGCCTTTTGCCGCAAATGATTTGGGCCTGATTACGGGATAACCAGTCCATGCCTAACACAATGTCAAAACCCCGCAAGTTTGAAGGGAAGTAGAGATAAAGGAAAAGAATGGTTCCTAATGGACATTTCACATCCTTCTAGAACAGTAGAGACGGTTTCTATCGTGCCGTCTGCTAACTCTACTTCGTATTTCACGTCAAGGGTTTTTGATTGGCATATTTAGTAGTTGGCAAAATTTCTGCTCTACAAAGGATTTATCAGCGCCAGAATCGAACAGTACTCTTGCAAATATATTATTTACGAGAAAAGTACCTGTAAGCACATTGTCGTCCTTAACCGCTTCCTTTGCATCCAAGCGAAAAACTCTCGCATTCGACTTCTTTGTCTCTTCCGCCTTCTTGGCATACTTCGGGCAATTACTCTTTATGTGCCCCTTTTCATTACAATTATAGCAGGTTGCATCCTTTATCTTTTTGCACTCCACTGTCTTATGATCCTTGGACTTGCATAGCCCACAGGGTGGAGTCTTTTGTTGCGACTGTGAACCAGACGCAAACCTACACTTCCCGGAGTGAGGTTTCTTGCAGACCTTGCAGTGAGGTCTTCCATCGGCTTGCCCCTCCTTCTTTGCCTCCGACCCTCTCTTGCCCTCACCGTTTCCACGGTGCTTTTTCCCAGACTTTCGTGAGGTATCATCCTCACGCTTTCGCTTTTCAGCCTCCTTGCTCCTTTGTGCCCTCAGACGGACAGCATCAAGTGTAAGAGACAAGGAGAGGTCAGTAACTGACCTGAAGGTCGTTGGCCTAGAGGCCTTTACGCTGGCCTTGATCGCCGGCTCTAAGCCCCCAATGAAACGGGCAATCCTTCTAGGTTCTGGTGTCACAAGATATGGCACTAGGCGTGACATAGTGTTAAAACTTGTCAGATATGCTTGACAATCCAGGTTTGTCATCACCAGTGAGACAAAATCTGCCTCAATCTTCTCAACCTCGTGCTGAGGGCAGTAGTTTTCTTTTATGAGGGCAATAAACTCCCCCCATGACATTTTGTACAAGGCAGACTTACCTGAAGCCTGCACCAGAGCTCTCCACCACGCCAGGGCCTCGCCCTTGAATGACTGGGACACAAACTTAACGACGTCCCTCTCAGCGCACCCGCTGATGTCCACTATCGTGTCCATCTCGTCTAGCCAGGTGATACAGTCAACCGCACCTTTCTCCCCTGTAAATTCACGGGGCTTACATGATACAAAGTATTTGTAGGTGCAACCCTTAGCACTTGACGCATCAGTATATTCCCTATCGCGATGAACGCTGTGCTCAGTAGACGAGTGTTTGTCGTCATCTTTCTTGG
Source organism: Helianthus annuus (assembly GCF_002127325.2). Classification (NCBI taxonomy): domain Eukaryota; kingdom Viridiplantae; phylum Streptophyta; class Magnoliopsida; order Asterales; family Asteraceae; genus Helianthus; species Helianthus annuus. The sequence goes on along the minus strand of NC_035440.2, from coordinate 76,547,043 downwards.
GTTCAGAGGGTGGTTTGGAGTGTGTCTTTGGTTTAGAGGGTGGTTTTGACACAGTTCTGCCTTGAGACTCAGTATGTTGACGATCAATAGCTGCCTGAACAGCATTGTTAATCAGAGCCTTTAGCTGTGCGCCTGTCAAATGCACTGACGCATTGTCATAGTCATCTTCGTTTGTGTGGCTGTTCTCTCCATTGGGATCCGCCATTGTAACTTGAATCTGTTACAGAAGATAACAAAATTTTAATTTAGGAGATTATTATATGATTGTCTTTTATGACAATTTGTCAACCATGGTACAGAGACCATATTTGGTTAACTTTTTATTTCATTAAATATTAGGATCTGAATATATCCTATTTTAACTATATAAATAGTATTGGCGGCATAAAGCCTAATCATGATGATGTTTTATAATGTTAGCCGAGATTTCGGAGAATGAAAGGCATAGAGGGTTGAACCGTAGTTCTTTTATCTCTTTCTGACAGAGAGTCATAGACTACCACTGCCTTTTGTCTTTATAAGACAATCATTATGGCCCATAGGCACTACACCTCTAATGGATGTCTTAATATGGTTGGCCCGTAGGCACTACATCACTAATGGATGTTTTAATAATTCTGGCCCGTAGGCACTGCATCACTAATGGATGTTTTAATAATTCTGGCCCGTAGGCACTGCATCACTAATGGATGTTTTAATAATTCTGGCCCGTAGGCACTGCATCACTAATGGATGTTTTAATAATTCTGGCCCGTAGGCACTGCATCACTAATGGATGTCTTTATAATATTGGCCCGTAGGCACTGCATCACTAGTGGATGTCTTTATAATTTTGGTCACCTTTATTGGTGATTTAACCCACGATTTATATATCATTTAGTTGGGTTTTGAAATCCTTAAAGGATTATTGTATAAGAATGACGTGCGTGATTTTAACGAATCACATCTGCCATGAATGTTAACATGCGTACAGAGGTTAACAGGGAATCAGAATCTTTTCAGTTAGGTCGTACCATCTTGACTAGATCTTAACAGACCCCAAGCTAGGTTTCACCTTTTAAGATTCTTTATTTAGGCAGATCAATATAAAAGGAATGGTTTTGATTTATTTTTACATATATTAAAACAAAACTCACAACATACATTCCAAAAATCACAAATACAGTTACATATTGCCCTAAACGGGTCTTTCAAATAGTACATGCCTCCATAGAGGTTTTAAAATAAGTGACAAGTCCACGCAAGGACTAATACAAGATAGGTGTCCATGCAAGGACTAAAGATAAGTCCACGTAGGGACTGAAATATGATAAGTTGTCCACGCAGGGACTTATTTCAAAGTAGACATTACAGTAGTACTACTATTAAGGGCTAATGGTCACGTTTCTTCTTTTTGCCCTTTAGTAGGTTCGCCAAGCCCTTGAGAAATCCTCGGTGGCTTTTCTTCTCTTCCTCGAACTCTCTCTCCACACGATCTAGTCGATGGAGTATTTCTTCCTGTTCAGGAGGAGAGAATCGTGGTTGTGGCGCTTGATGCGGAACTGGAGGTCTGGGAGGTATTGGATACCCATGAGCTGAGTAGTCCGGTGGTCCCATGTTTCCATGTGCTCCGTCAGGGTAGCGCGCATTATATCTAGCCGACACCACATATGGGTCGCGCTCATAGCCGTAGTTGTATTGTGCTTGTGATGGTTCAAACGGGTTGTAAGCCGTTGGACCTGTGTAAGCTGGTATGGGTTGGTCATACCCAAATGGTGGCGAATTTCGTGCAGTAGGTGCGGAGTTCGCCTCCTGTATAGGACTTGAAGGTCCTTCTTCTTGTAGCGGCGGATAGTGGCTACTACTTGAATGTCGAGGAGTGCTGAAGTGGATACCTCCTCCTCCTCGTGTAGACATACGAGCATTTGTCCTCCTACGCCTCGGCGGATCAGGTATAACTGGTTGTGCCGGTGGCGGAGGTGGTGGCGTAACTGCCTCAAAGCGTGAATCCTCAGAGGGATCCTGTGGATGTCTCGGTTGTGATGTCTGATGAGATGGTGTGTTGTACCACTCATGTCGGTCAAACAAGGCCATAAAGCTGTCTGGGCCTTGATACTGCGGACCATGATATGAAGATCCATCAGATACTTCTATCGGATGCGTGGGTGTACCACGAGCTGGTTCAGTAGGATCCTCATCTTCCTCCATGGGATCTTCAGAAAAGTGGTCTTGTGGCCCTAGTGGAACAAAACCTGAAGGTTCCTGTATGTAGTCAGCCGGATTAAACTGACCTATGTAGTACGGACTAGGGTCGTCGTAGTTTCGGTGCGAAACCGAACGTTGCAGAGGTATGAAGGAAGGTTGTGGGTTGTTGGGATTATTTTCTGAATCTGGCCCAAAGGAGTGCCGGTAGGATGGCGTCGAGCTGTGCGAAGTGGAATGCCTCGCTGGTTCGTAAAGATCTCTTCGTCGCTGTGGCTCTTCGCTTCTTGTCATCGAAGGATGTCTTGTACCAGATGGTCCAGCTTCTTGATCGTGATGTGTCACGATTTCTCCTCGGCCTCTACGTCCCCTTCCTCTTCCTCGGAATATAACAGGTGGCATTTTCCTGCTCCAAAACTTATTGAAAATCAAATCGAAAAATAAAGACAAAAAGGAGTAAAAATCCGAATTTGTCCTAAGTTATTGTCTAGACTCAAGTATGTGCAATTGTGTCACTGAGATTAAACACAATAGGATAGTGTTTAATTCACTCAATGTTGGCTCTGATACCAACCTGTCACACCCCGATTTCCACGTGTCTCACCGGTGGGCCCGGTGGGGGATTACCGTGACGATGTTGGCAACAATATAGTCAAACCACACAATTATATAATGCATAGCGGAAGCATAAGATAAATATATAAATTTCAACCTCTGTTTGTAATATCAAAATGTATTACAGGGGTTGGATATATCCACAGTGGATCGTAAGTAAATATAAAGTATTGTTCCATCAGATACTGCAATCAAGCTTGCGAGGCTTATCCCGACGCTAGGGAGCTAATACCAGCCAATTACGTTTAGGTACCTGCACTTAATCTTTTTGGGGAAAATACGTCAGTTTACACTGGTAAATATATTCAACTGACACATTTGAAAATGTTTATTAAAATTGATTTGAATGCACAAGGCACAAACTCTTTTATAACTTGGGAAAATTCATAATGATCTTGTGAACGTTTTACATGTTCTTTTATGCGTTCAGTAGCCCGGGTCGTGCCAGGTTAAAGATTTATAGACACACCACGTTTGCGTAAAACCGTAGTATAAAAACCAACGGCTACGTCTTTTAATTTTAATGTCGACACTTTATACCGGGTGTACGCCTACACCGGGATGTCGATGGTCGTGGCCATTTCGTAAAATGATGCCGAGGATATCCGGGACAACGGTCATTAAACCCCCCAAAGGCTTATAAGCAACAAAACTGTTTAAATGAGCCGATCATATTTAATCAATTAACCACCTAAGCGATGGAATTATATAATGCTCAATCAAGCGGTATTAATATACCGTAACCCAAGCCCATATAGGGGAAATAAGTTAAAGTATTTACCTTTGCAAGTATTAATCCTTAATTTAGATCAAGTCACCGATAGCTTTTACTGGGGCTCCTAATCTGGAACGAAGGTTTTAATTAACCTCTTAGAATCCTAACGGTCCTTATATTAGCCGTAGCTTAAACCGGTTGATTCCGATATATAGATATGGTTAATTCGCACGAAAAGGCGAAAACCGAGAATGGAGTATGATTTGGACCCAACAAGTTCAGAGACTTGTTTTATAGGGGTTTATAGTTCACACTCTGGATTTTGGGGTTCAAATAATATAATTTGACCCATATCGGCTATTGCACGAAAACTAGTTCCATGAGCCGTACCGTGTGCGCAAATAGGCGAAACGGTTAACCATAAGAGTCGTACGCTTATTTCCTAAGTCAATATGCCTTAAAAGTATTTTGGTATTAGTAGGATACCTTCCGTAATGCCCGTAACGAGTTTGAGTTAATATTATGCCCCGTAGGGGCTTTTCGGTCATTTTAAAGACTTTAAAAAAACTTTTCGAGTTCTACAGGAAATCTGAGTTTCCCGAACAGCTTATAAAGCTAAAAATACTTTATTTATTATTTAAAACCAGTGGCAACTGGAATCGGGTCAAAAGACCTTGTAGAACTCCCGTTTTGGCCAAAAAGGGCATATTCGGTATTTACCTAACCGTAGCCATAACCGCAGGTTATGAGCAAGGTAAAAATTATTAAAAATCTTTAAAATTCCCAAAATATTATTTTACCACAGTGGGTAAAAGTTTTGGTGACGAAATCTTGGTTTAGATAGGCGTTATGCTAATTGCGCCGTTAATTACAAAACTTTCTCTAATTTGCGCTAATTAGCATAACTCTCGTTCTAGACCTCGGATTGACGTGAAACTTTAAGGACATGCTTATAATTTAACAAGCAAGGTTTTGGTCCGTTCACGTGTCCGAAAAACTCGTTTTAATTTTAAAAGGCCGTTACGGTCAACTTTTAGGCGAATGACGGAAATACGTAAAAGACTCGGATAACTCATGAACCGACCACAGAGGCGTATACCAACATGTGACCTGGTCCTAAGAGAGTCCTAAGGTATATTTATACCTCACTAAAACGGGTCAGAACTGAAGTCAAAGCAAAAGTCAAACTTTTGCGACTTTCGGCTCCGAACCGGTTCTATATAGTAAATGATCGATTCAAACGAGCGCAAACATGTTTATATACTTATTATCATGTTTTATGATTATCAAAACAGGTTCCATAACATATACATTACAGATTATGCATAAATCGCTAAAATAGCTTTCTGTTGACTTTTTAACCGCACGTTTGACTCGACATTTGACATAGTTAGAGTGGTGATCAGGGGGAACCATTTTAGAGGTTTATTACCCACGTAAATACCAACTCATAACTACTTTTGATTCGTCATAAGACTGAACCATTACTGATTTATCGTAAAGTCAAACCGTAGTTACGACGGTTTGGTTTTTAGCTAAAAACTAAGCATAAACTGAACAATGGATGATCAAGGTAACTTACAGAAGTTAGAACTTGAATATGGAGCAGAGAAGAAACACTTGGGAGCCTTTAGAATGGCCAGAGATGTGTGTTTGAGTTGTTGTGAATGTTATGCACATAAAGGTGCTATTTATAGCCAAGAACAAGCCCCTATGATCATTACAACTACCACAATAGTCCAGAGATGATGGGTAGGTGTCCTAGAGGTGTATGGGTCGAGTATAGAGTGCCCATGCTCCATTAATTGGTGTTTGATCGTTCAAAAGTCCCAAAAGGCAAGAAACTACAAAGTTTCTGCATCTGGGCACTTTACGCGGCCCGCATGGGAGTTCCCATGCATTTTAATGCGGGTCGCCTAAAGATCAAATATCAGTTGCGTTTTTGAGGTGGCTCGCGGCCCGCCTCAACTTATATTTAAACCTTACGCGGGTCGCGAGAGGTTATATTTTCTGAATTTTAAAATCTTTTGTTATGATTACAGAATCTGGCCATTAATAACGAAATCTTTCGTAATGATTTACCTGACCTTTCGGGTTTGAAGGGGTAACTTTGCGGTTTGGCCCTCGGTTATTTACCGTTAGGGGCCTCGTGTTATTTACCCGCATTATTAAGTCCCCGATTTATTTATTAATTATATTGGAAAGCCTTAACTTTCACTGTTGACGCTTTTAACCCTTCTTCTACGAATTCGATCGTAACTTTCTCGTTTCATATCGAAACTTCGCGAAATTCATATATATTATTTTAGTGAGGGTATAATACCGTTACAAAGTCTTGGGAACGTTAAAGGGTCACTCAGAGGTATTATTAAACATGTTGACACAGTTAACCCCTGTAGTTTGTAATCTCTCACTTTCTTCCGCGTTTTGTTTTTGTACGATCTATAATTTATTCGTTTGAAGGTTTAAGCATTATTTAGGGATACTATACAGTATATTTACCCTTGTTGACATTTTTATAACCCTCGAATTTATATACTTTCAAGGTTTGTCAAAATTAGTCCTTTATTTATTATAGATGCCACGTGTAAACAAATGACATGTGTTAACACATCATTGGACACAAAAATTCGAGGTGTTACAGAAATGTATAGATTAGGGCTCGAATTACGAGAAAATAGGAGATTGTATAGAAATTGGGCTTAGGTTCGCTCATGTGGTCCAATTGGTCATAGGTCCGCTCGAACGGAGATGTAACTGGTCCGCTCGAACGGTTAAGTGTCTTGGTCCGTTTATTTGGCATGTTGCTTGGTTCGCTCGAGTGACAAGAACATGGTTCGCTTATTGGGCTGTCCAATAAGCGAACCGAACAGCCTATATATAGTAGTTGTTCGAGCGATCCAAGTAGAACAAGTGTGATTTCTACGCCGAAGCTCTGCCGGTGTGAGATTTGGACTGTACAACTTGACAAATCAATACGAAAGGTGATTAAGTGAACTGTGTGCTATTTTCTTGTTATTCCGCACCTGAATTCAAGGAGAAACCTCTGAACGACTCGTTTAGGTAAGCAAACGATCCTACAGAATTTAACAAAATAAACAAACACAAAAGTGTAAAGAGTCTGGATTTAAAAAAAAAATCATATATTCAAGAGAAAATAAATTAAATGCAAGGAGACGGGCTCAGATCTGTAATTGGGGGATGGGGACAAAGAAGAAACGAGTTACGCCATGGCTGCAGAATAGACAGTTGCTTGGTGAGAGAATGTCAAATTCTTCTTCACTATGCCATCTGGATTTTGCTCCGCCAAGATGCGGGTCGGATACTCTGATCATCATAGCCTTGAAACACCAGCCATCACCACCATCGATCAAAACTTTTTACTCTGATGACGACGGCTCCACCAGCAGCAGCAAACACCAGCCATCACCGCCCCCATCTGCCACCACCGCCCCCATCTCTCTACACCACCTCTCAATCCCGCCACCTGCCATCACCCACTCCCACCCCCACAACTGCCGTCACCACCACCCACCTGCCACCACCACCCAACCTGCAACCACCAACACCAGCAAACACCATCCACCTGCCACCACAACCATCGTGAAAACCCCTCAAAACCGAAAACCCACTATTCACTAGAAACAAAAACTCAAAAATCCCCAAATATTCACTAGAAACTTCATAAAACACCCAAAATCCCCAAATAATCAGTCATCGTCAACCACCCCTTATTTACAGATCTGAAAAGAAAGAAGGATGTAGGAGAGATATGTGTAGAGAGAGAACTGTGAGAGAGAGAGAGTGTGTATGGCGGTGGGAACGGTGGTGATCTGTGGTGATGACGGTGGTGAACAGTGTAGAGAGACAGAGAACTGAGAGAGAGAGTGTGTGTATCTGTGTTGAACTGAGAGAACTAAGAACGGTGGTGAACTAATATATATTATATATTATATAATATATAATTAATTTTGTTTTAATTTATTAGAAGAGTAAAATCAGAATGACCAGAATGCCCCTGCACTAAAGGACAAGATAATCAGGTTTCAACAGTCAAAATAGAGGGTTTTTGGATTTTGGACTAAAATGGCAAGAAAATGCAAACCACAGAGACCCAGATGTAAAAAGTTTGTGATTTGGACTAAAATGGCAAAAGTGCCCAAACCACAGGGACCAAAATGGCAGTTTACTCAAGCTAAATAAATAAATATATAAATGGCCAATGAGGTGGTGGTGGAGTGGTAAGGGAGAGTCTTGGTGTTCTAAGGGACCTAAGTTCGATTCCTGCTCTCCCATTATTTTCTGCGGCACCTGGTGATGATGGGAGACTAGGCGAATAGGTGGAGATCGCTAGTTCGATCCTTGAACTGAGCGGGTTTTACCTCACCGCACTGTCGTGCCTTCGGGCGAGTGTTCACGGGCTTCGGCCCTAGGTGAGGGTTTTCCCCGGTTCGGAGGCGAGTGTATCCATGTGGTGAATTTCGCCAGTAGCCCATTTGGAGGATTCGTTGGCCGTTCAAAAAATAAATAAATATATATATATAAATGTCACATAGGATAGTTTACCTGCTATTCAGGTAAATTATATAAGATTTGAACATAAAATAAACTTTAATGACTTAATTCGAACAATTTTTTTTATTGTGACCTGATTAGAACACTCATAAAAGTTGATTACTTTGTGAAATATTTCCATAAATATATAAAAAAGCCTCAGTTTCTTATATTTGTTTCTAGTCTAAAATAGAAAAAAATCATTTTTTAATATTTTTGTGAAAAATATTATTTTCACAAAATTTCCAACCGTTAATATATATAGATGAGAACTCAAATACAAATAAAAAATCTAAGAACTAAATCTTGTTCTCCGTATGAAGTAAAGGACAAACGCATCTGATGTCTCTCGATCATCTAAAAACACACACATATATACAGAGAGAGAGAGAGTGAGTGTGTTTTTCTTTTAAAACACAACAAAAACACGTACCTTTCGCTATTACAAATTCATCAAACACCATTCAGACTCCTACCTCTCTTCAGTATCAAGCAATGCCTTTGCACTTTATGCTTGTAGCGAAGGTGAAGCTGCTGGGGATTTCACAAGTACACACGTTTACAGCAACACCGATTCTGGCTTCCTTAATATGGCCATTCTGTTTGAAACTACTACTCAGTTTGAGACCTATAAAAGACATTGCTGAATCCATAGCACAAGATTCAAATCTTTTCGTCTTTCAGTTGGGTCGAATAATCACTTCTCCGGAGGTTGTGGGAAGAAGATGGGATAGAATCGTCCGGTTAGCGCACGAAAGGATAGTTGCAGCCCGACAGTCAGTGGCTCTTGTAAACCATGATGATGGCTTCCATACTCTTTCAATGGTTGCTCTTTAAGATTTTGTATTTTCCTGATGATATCTTTAAAATATTAGTTTAGTTAATTAAGAAGTTTATGTTAGTTTAATTATTTTAGAACATTTTCATTTTACTGTGAGGTGTTCTTGGAATTTTTTTTTTATCGATTATGATTGCAATATATTTTGAGCATACTGGATTTTTAATTTGATCAAGAGTAAATTACAAGTTTTGTCCTTTATTTTTGTCCTAAATTTCAGACGCTGTCCTTTACCTTTAAAATTGATGAGTTTTGTCCTTAACGTTTCAAAATCTTGCACGTTATGTCCTTTAGGGCAAACCCAGTTAATTTTTTTTGTTAAATCAGATTACACAAGGGTAGGTTAGTCTTTTTACATGTTTATTTAATATATTTAAATAAACAAAACAAACTAAATTTAAAATAAAAATTATTATATTACATATATATAAGAAATACACAGTTATACCTACTCTCTCTTCACCCAAATCGGCTACCCCATTACCGACATGCCACCACCCACCCTACACCACCTCCGGCGACCCACCCCTATATCTTTCTTTACCACCGCCACCATCAGCCTCCATTGCCGCAACCTGCTACAACCGCCACCATCCTCCACCATTGCAACTATAAGCAACCGCTGCCCCTTCATCATCTACAACAACCACCGCCCCTTCATCATCTACTATAACCACCGCTCGAGAGTAGGAAACGAGTCAGATTTGCCAGAATTTTGTTGAATTGAGTCAGATCTACTGGTTGTTGAAATCGTGTCAGATATGTCAGTTCATGTTGAAATCGACGGCGACTGAATCGGGTGCCAGAAATTCGTGTGGCGGCGGTTCTAGGGCGGTCGCTGGAGGTGGTAACATACTTGAATTTCAATTGAAATTGTGCATACAGTAAGTGTTCTAACCCTGAATTTGGGGATTTTTTGTTTGTTCAGAGATTTGGGGATTTTTGTTTGTTCAGGTGATTTCGTGGGGGTGGATGTTCAGATTTGGGGATTTTTTGTTTGTTCAGATGATTTCGGTTGAGAGAAAGAGAGGGGGTAATTGATGAATGTTTTTGGTTTTTGGTGATGGTGGATTGAAGGGGTGGATGTTGATGGTGATGTTGGAGACGGTGGAATGTGATGGTGGGTCAGGCGATGGTGGAGATAGTGGGTGGTCAGTGGCAGGTGAGGGTGGGAGGTGGTGGTGGTCGGCGGCAGGTGAGGGTAGGAGGTGGTGGCGGCAGGTTATGGCAAGTGGTCTGCAACTTTTGAGGATGGTGATGGGGTATTTATTTCAATTTAATTACATAAATTTTCCTAAAAACAAAATTACAAAAATGCCCTCATGTGCCTTGCACATGATCTGATTTAACAAAAAAAATTAGCTTGGTTTGCCCTAAAGGACATAACATGCATGATTTTGAAACGTTAAGGACAAAACTCATCAATTTTAAAGGTAAAGGACAGCGCCTGAAATTTGGGACAAACATAAAGGACAAAACTTGTAATTTACTCTTTGATCAATGAGACTGGGAACGTTTTCTTTTCGTTGTGAGCTAAGGGCAATCTTACGCTAAACGGAAACTAACTGTAAGAATTATGAAAGACTGAATGACCATTATTGAATGAGTAGCTTATAATATATAGCGATTACGAGTAACCCTAAAAACCTAACTGAGCCCGTGGACTTATAGTCTAATACTAACCATGTCTATTCTTAATGAAAAAATGATTGAGTTTTATCCGAATCAGGTGTAATCGTTTTGAAACGACATAATTAAAAGAAAGCCATGAGGGTTATCGATTACATTGACGGTACAAATTATTATTGACCAGTGCATCATAGTTTTAAAAATCAAAATCTAATTTTCGTATTTTTTATCTATTAAGAAAAAAGTAACGAATTGTCATTTGCTGTAACCCTATAAGAAAAAAGTTAGCACAACCTCATGGAGATTACAAGCAAGGGTGTATATATAAAATGTATATGATTAATTTGGCGTTATAGAAATGACGAACAAAGTAATAAAGTCGAACACATGACTAATTTCTTGTAATGTAACATATATATTATTCCCGGATCAGATTTTTGTAAATTTCTTCTCAAGAGTATGATTCTAACGAAACCTGACAAAAAATTTTCTCCAAAACAAATTACCATAAAAACCAAATAATTTTGTAAATTATGTAAATCAGCTCCAAGCTAAATGCATAACACACAAAAACTAATAAAACATAAATTAGAAATCTATAAATCTTTATAGCATAAAGTGCAAAGTCATTGCTTAATACTGAAGAGATGTAGAATTTTGAATGGCGTTTTGATGGATTGTAATACTACGTGTTTTTGCTGTGTTCAAAAGAAAAATAAAGACAATCAAAACTAGACACGTTTCTGTCAGTAATATGATTAGATATTAAATTCTGAAGGTTTGATATAATATATTATGGTGTAGGCCACACCTTCATGCATGAAGCCACGAATAAGCCATCCTCCCATATGCCTTTTGTTTTGGTCGGACTTTGTATCTAATCCTTCACATTGTTGTCTCCATGGAAAACAATAAAACTTAAAACGTACGAAATTGCCATAAGAACTTTCCATGAAGCTTCCTAGAGGACCTACCAATATCGTTACATATTACCGGTCAGCACACAAACTTAGGGTTACTAGTCTACTGTGAGGATATACAGTAGTTTACTTGGTTAGAGTTTTAGGGGTGTCGTTTAGGACCGAAAAATAATGGGTGCTACTTGACGTGTCTTCTTCACAAACTTGGTTTGCCGTTTACCCGTCCCATATTAAAAAATTTATATCTCTCTCACATAGGGTGTACCTTTAAACGTTTGGCCATCCCAAAAATAATTTACTATAAGTACTTTATAGAAGTTATCATTTCATTGGCATGTCTCCTAATCTATATAGGGGAGAGTTATCTTGAGAACGCTAAATATTGCGATAACCTTGAGAACGAATGAAAAAACCAATTAAAACCAATTTTTTAATACAAATCTTATTGTAATTAAGATACAACATAAAAAAAAAATACAACATCAATTAATTTATTTCTCCTCTTAAAATCACTCTTAATAGATTTTTTACACATGTGTAAATATAACAAATTTATATATATGTAAATGGCAAACCTACACATATGTAAATTTTCTTTATTTATGAATTCTCGCAAATTTAAACATGTAAATTAAATTTTTAACATTGTATTCGAATAATAATGATGAGTGTAAAAAAAATTGAATTTGGGGAATTGTTTTTTACCAAGTTCATGTTATTTTTTTCATTAGTTCTCATGGTTCTCTCAATATTTAGCGTTCTCATTTAGACCTTCCTGTCTCTCTCTCTCTCTCACTATATATATATATATATATATATATATATATATATATATATATATATATATATAGGGAGAGGCTCATGCGAGAACCACCCTTATTGTGAGAACCTTGAGAACCAATGTGAACACAACCTAAAATAGCTAAAAAAAAAACCTAAAAAAAACTAACCCCCACGCCCCCCCCCCCCCCCAAAAAAACCTAAACCCCCCCACCCCCCCCCCTCCGCCCCCAAAAAAACCTAAACCCCCCCCCCCCCCAAGCTAAATGCTAAAAAAAACCTAACCCCCCCCTCCAAAAAAAACCTAAACCCCCCCCCCCCCCAAGCTAAAATGCTAAAAACTAAACCCCCAAAAAACCAAAAAAAATCTAAATTTTTTTTTGCATTTTTTAATATTTTTCATGTTAAAATCGCTACTTTTAGAAGCCAAAATTTTTTTTTTTTTGGCTTCGAAAAGTAGCGATTTTTTATAAAAAATATTAAAAAATTCAAAAAAAAAAAATTTTGTGTGATTTTTAGCTATTTTTAGGCATTTTTGGTGTGTTCACATTGGTTCTCGCGGTTCTCACAATAAGAGGTGGTTCTCGCATGATCTTCTCCCTATATATGTATATATATATATATATATATAGGGGATAGATCATGAGAAAACTAGTTTAGACGAGAATACCAAAAAACTAATTAAAAAAGTCTAAAAAACATACCAAAATTATTTTTTTTTAAATTTAAAAAAAAAAATCGCAGGTTTTTATTCATGGAAAAAATTCAAAAAAAAAAAAAACATTTTTTGTTGTATCGCGCATGTGCACTATTACGGATATAGTGCATATGTGTAATACACATAATGCAGATATAATGCACATGTGCAGTACAACAATTTTTTTTAATTTTTTTATATATAAAAACTAGCGATTTTTTTATAAAAAAATTGTAAAAAAAAAAATGGGTATGTTTTTTAGCTTTTTTTAGTTTGTTTTCTAGTTTTCTCATTTATATGTAGTTTTCTCATGATCCTCTCCCTATATATATATATATATATATATATATATATAGGGTGGAGTTCTAGAGTGAACGCTAGTGTATTTGTGAACTGAGTGAAGAAATCCAGACAAATTCTGACATTGATTTGCACTTATGTATTGATAATTAAGGGTTAGGATTAGTTCACTAGTGTTCACAATTAAGGGGTTGTTCAAAAATGATCTAACACTATATATAGGGTTAGAATCATGTGAGAAGCACCAGGATAGTGAGAAACATTCTGGACCACACATTATTTCCTAAGTTTTCGTAATATACACATATGTATAGTTTAAATTGACTATACATATGTGTATAATTCAAGATTTGACAATACACATATATATGTACTAGTTTAAGTCCCGTGTATTACACGGATGTTCTCACAATAAATTATATTGTTTAACAGTGTTGAAAGAAACATTTATATAAAATTTTAAATGAAAGAAATGTTCCATTATTAATTTTGATTTTAATGTCAATGAGTATGCTTATTAAATCAAAATTGGTTTCAACTTATTCAGTTAAATCAAATTTGGTTTAAACTTATTATTTGTTACTGAATTTAAATTTAAATTAAACTTGCAAATGATTTCCTACTATATACAGTTTGGTAAAAAAATTATAATTATTTGATAAGTTAGGAAATATATACATGTTATATTTGTTTTTAATCTTAATGACAGACTTACGTATTTTAAATCAAATTTTGTAATAAGGAAATGATTAATTACGGAATTTGAATTAGAGTCAAAACCATTTACTACTTCCAAAATTTTAAATTCATTCCAATTGATAATTAAGGAAAAAATTAGTTATTAGATTTTCTTTTAATGTTAATGAGACTATTACATTTTTAACATTAAACTTTAGTTCATAATTAAGGAAATATTTAAATATATATTCAAGATTCAATGAGCGAACTTTAAACCATACGTTATGATCAAACCCTTGTATTTTCCCTTCTAAGACCAAGCGTAATGGGGCGTTTTTTTTAAAAAATTTTTGCTTTATAACGCCCTATAACGCCCCGCCTACCATTACGGTAGGCGTTATAGGGCGTGTTTTTTGAAAAAAATCCCCCCCGGCGTTTAAATTAAAACGCTCCTCAACATTGAACCAACCAATCAACGGCTAGTTGATTTAATTTTTTTTAAACCTATTAATATATATAAACCACCAAAACTCATCCATTTTCAACAAAAACAATCTCAAAACCTCTCTAAAAAATCCCACAATTTTTTAAAAAAACTTGATGGATTCTCCTAGTTCTTCATCCATGATAAATTTTTACTACAACGAGTATTTTGCGGATGGCGATGGTTCGACCGATGAGGAGCTTGAGCAAGAGGCGGTTACGAGTGCATGTCAATTAGCGGTGCGATATGTCCAGCATTCTCGTCGGCCCCAAGCACAAAAAAATAAAAGAGGCTATGTTGAACGAGACCGACGCGCGGCACACGATCATTTAATGAAAGACTATTTTGACGAGGCGCCGACATTTTCAAACGATTTTTTTAGGCGTCGTTTCCGAATGAGTAAGCGGTTGTTTCTACGCATAGTCAACGACTTGGAAGCCAACTACGATTATTTTAAACAAAAACCGGAAGCGAGAGGGGCACTTGGATTTACCGGTATCCAAAAGTGTACGTCGGCATTACGAATCCTTGCTTCTGGTAACACTACCGACATCAACGACGAGTATCTAAAAATGGCGGAGAAAACAACACGAGATAGCTTGGAACATTTTTGTCGCGGTACAATTCTTATACTTTACTTTTATTTTTTTTAAACGACGAGTATGCTTAGAATTTTTTTTTTTTTTTTGAATCTTATGTTTATCTATATTTTTTTTATAAAGGTATAATTGATGTGTACGGTGTGCGTTATCTTAGAACGCCTACATGGGAGGACCTTCAAAAGATCTACGAGGTACATAATGCCGAGCATGGTTTGCCTGGTATGATCGGGAGCATAGATTGCATGCATTGGCGTTGGGATAACTGCCCGACTGCATGGCGAGGCCAACACACACGTGGTGACCAAAAAGGACCCACTATTATTCTTCAGGCGGTTGCTTCACAGGACCTTTGGGTTTGGTCGGCTTACTTTGGCGTGGTCGGGTCATGCAATGATATCAATGTTTTTGAACAATCGCCGTTGTTAGAGGAGTGGATTTCTGGCAAAGCTCCAAAAGCGTCGTTTTACGCAAATGGAAACTACTACCCCCATGGATATTATTTGAGCGACGGAATTTATCCTAGGTATTCGATTTTCGTGAAGACGTTTAGTGATCCTATTGATGACAAAAGAGCATACTTTAAAAAGGTTCAAGAGTCTTCACGAAGAGACATTGAGAGATGCTTTGGGGTTCTTAAACAACGCTGGCAATACTTGAGAAATCCTTGTCGTGCATGGAGCAAGCAAAAAATGAGAGATGCTATGTACGCTTGTATAATCATGCACAACATGATTTTGGAAGACGAAGGAAAGGCGATATGCCAGAATTATGTGCCAGAAGCCGTTGAACAGGAGCATCCGCAGGCGTCAATGGAAGAAAGAGTGAATAATGCGCGAGAGTTGCGTTACGAACCGTACCATTCCCAGTTAATGGTTGATTTGGTACACCACGCATGGTCGGTTCGGTACGTACCACCTGAGGGAGAGGAAGAAACGGAGGACGAGGAAGACGAAGTTGGCGAGGGTGAAGAAAGCGAAGACGAAAACTAGTTTTTTTTTTTTTTTAATTTTAATCGGATGTTTTTTTTTATTTCTAGTATTGTATTTTTTTATTTAATGAAGTATTAAAGTTTAAAAAAAATTGAGAAATGCTTGAATGGGGGTTATTGGCATAATGCCCCACTACGCCACTTTTGCTATAATGCCCCCTTGCTGACTAGGACGCCACGTGTCGGATAATGCCCCATGGTGGGGGCATTATAGGTTGTTACCACTACACATGGTCTAAACACAATAACAATGGATTAAGAGGTTGTCACATAGCACTTAATAGTCTAAGTGAACGTTAAGTGGCCTAAGATAGTTTTGATTTATTAAAATTTATAGATGTGTATATTACGAAAAGTACGGAAATGTGTGGTACAAAATGCTTCTCAAGTTTCTTAATTAGGGTGGACGAGTTAACGATAACCCAATCGTTGTAACGGGATGTTGATTATAAATGTGTTAGTATCACTATATAAGATACAAAATTTGTAAGTTTATGCACAACATTCTTTTCATTTTTGTTTTAACTAGTATTAAGCACCTCCGCGTTGCGTGGGGGCGAGCACTAATGCCACACTACTGTCAGCGACCACCGACACTGAAGTTGCGGTGTTAATTCGAAAAAATTAAACCGAAACGTAAAACATAGAACAAGATAACTAAGTTGATCTAGGACTCGCGCGTTACGATGAACCCGCGTCAATTTTTTCTCGTTTGACAGGTTTATCGTAATCTATATATAATATATATCATTACCACTATACAAACCATAATGCATACATTACAACAACCATTGCATCAATATGTTGCAAATTATATTTATACACGATTTTGGCTAAATTAATTAGATTATTATAAATAACAATAATTTACAAATAAAACAACATAATTTTGAATGGATCAAACCGATTGAATATGGTAAGATAATGAAACCATTATTTGATTAGGGTACAACCACTTAAGCACAATTTACAACCTACATGTATACAAAACAGATTGAATTTGGTAAGGTAATGAAACCATTATTATTTGATTAAGGTACAACCACTTAAGCATAACGTACAACCTATATTTGATTAAGGTGCAACCATTAAGCACATCTTACAAACAAATATGTCTACAAATGTTTCAAATTAATAGTATATAAATACTCGGCCTAAAACACCATATTAAAGCATTTTACTTAAAGAAAAACAGAAAGTGTTGTCAATAGAATCGAACATTTTTTGACCTACGCAAAAAATATTACATTATGAAAGTAGAATAGATAAACATGTTATACGGGTCCCAGTTTAGTTGGCTGAAAGGACCAAAGAGATTATTTTTAGCCAATTTTTTTCAAACCAAAATACTTCAAGCCTAAATGTAAAACTGAAAACCGTCGCTTACGTAAAAACCAATTGGTTTCTTACAACTATAAGAACCCAAATTTTTGTTTCGGTTTTATCCAAATTTAAGACTAAAACGTATACAAATCAAAGTTAAAAATTGACTCAAGCATGATTGGGATGCAAAAATTTTGTAAGGTTCGATTTCCAACTTGTCTACTGGTATTTACCTAGCAAAACAAAGTAATGTTAAAACGCTAAAAAATATGCACGTCAACTACATTTAGAATATTAAATCTAGCATGTCAAGGATTAAGTTTAAAATATTAAATAAAATAGAAAGTTAAATAAAAGAACGAAGCAACAAAAAAGAAATAAAATAAATCAAAGATGAGATGCAAAATGGAATTTTGTCAAAAGTTTGATAACCGACGCGATTTAAGAAAACCGGCGCTTGAAATAAATCAAAAGAACACTCTTAATTTTTTAAGGGTGTACATTTTAATTTATAATGCGGCCTCTGCCTCGCGGGCCAAATAATTCTCAACCAATTAGAAAAACATTACTATAGTTTTGCTAAAAATAAAAAGTAAAAAGAGTGTTAGACAACTCTTTGACACAATTTTTAGCTGGGGGAAAATCAATTTTTTTCCCGAGGGTAAAATCCTAATTTTTAGCTAGGGGGAACTATATTTTTATTTTGCACCGGGGGCAAAAACTTAATTTTGAATTGAGGGTGATATCGTAATTTTGAACCGAGGGGATATTCGTAAATTTTAGCTGGGGGCAAAAGCATAAATTTATTTTGAACTGGGGGCAAATACGTAATTTTAAACTGTGTGCAAAACCATAATTTTAAACTAGGTAAAAAATAATAAACTGGTATAAATTCGTAATTTTGAGCCGGGGGAAAAACTTTATTTTGAACTGGGGCGAAAACGTAATTTTGGCTGAGGGTAAAAGCGTAATTTTTTCCCGAGGGCGACGTATTTTTTCGCTCGGTGCAAAAGGGTAAACGTATTTTGAAGTTGAGGCAAAACCGTATTTTTTAACTGGGGGCAAAAACGTAATTTTAAAATGGATATAAAATAATAAACTGGTTGGTCCAATGGGTATTGCTCGCCTCCCATTTGAACCAATGGCAGGGTGATACTTCCCGCCCGCGTTGCGGGGCGATGGCCGAATAGTTCTCAATCAATTAAAAAAACACTACTATAATTTTGCTAGGAAAAAATCTAAAACGATGATAAGATCGTAATTTTGGGCTAAGGGCAAAACTTTAATTTTTCAGAACTAATGAGCGAGTGTTAGACAGCTCCTTTAGACGAAAAAAAAGTTAAATCTAGTCAACCAATTAAAACAAAAAACTTTTATAGTTTTGCTAGAAAAATTAAAACGATGGGGAAAACGTAACTTTGAACTGAGAGGGAAATCATAATTTTGTTTCAGGGATAAAATCGTAAACTAAATGGACCAATGGGGTTGAGGGCAAAATCGTAACTTGGCTGTGTGAGAAAGAAAATTAATGGCAAAACTGTAAATTTAAACGGGGCAAAAACGTAATTTTGAACCGAGGGCAAAATTGAAATTTTTAGGTGGGAGCAAAAGCGAAAATTTATTTTTAAATGAGGGTAAAAACATAATTTTGAACAGATGGCAAAATCGTTATTATAAGGAAAAAACCTAATGGCAAAACTGTAAATTTAAACTTGGCAAAATCGTAATGTTAACCGAGGGAAAAATTGAAAATTTTTAGCTGGGAGCAAAAGCGTAAATTTATTGTTAAGTGAGGGTAAAAGCATAATTTTGAACTGATGGTAAAAGCGTAATTTTAAAATGGGATAAAATCGTAAACTTGTTGGGCCAATAGGGGTGTGCCATGCATGACTACAAATATAAACGGGGAAAATCGTAATTTAGCAAAAAAAAAAAAAAAAAAATTGGCTGGCATGTGGCCGCCCAACTCAACCAATACAATAAGAATACTATTACCCCCAGTGGCAGACCCAAGATTTTTTTTTCATTGGGGTCCATTTTTTTGTGTTAGAATTTTTCACAACCAAACATTAAAATTTTCGGGTCGGTCATCGTAGTCGGGGCTAGGAAATAACATAGAAGCATTTAGTTGACATGAAACCACTACTACATTGTCAAGAACCATTTTTAAGAATCAAGTTATCAAATTGTGATGATTAATAAGTTGCTTGAAACCAATAGCTACCTAAACTACCCAACTACTTCACATAACTTCAAAATTTTGTTTAAGATTTTTTTTGAACGCCATTATATGTTGGAAGTGTTATTTGGTAATCAAATATAAAATAAAATCATTCGGAGATATTAAATTTATCATTTTAAAGAAGCAAATTAGAGGGTCAATGGTGGTTGTGTTGTTTTAAAACACTAGTTTAATTTTGATGGAAAAAATAAACTAAAAAGCAAGAGATGTAAGACTTGAACTTGAGACTTATTTGTTGGAACACAGGGATATTTACCACAATACCATCTTTGCTTTTAATTTTATGGGGTCGAACTAATTTATTTTATGGTGTCCTTGAAAAATTTAACATACCGGTTCTAGTATTTTTTTAAAAAACACTGGGGTGGGTCCGCCCCTGATTACCCCCCATGAATTTTGTATACGTTGAATAATGCTATTTTCCGTCAAAACCTTTCTAACCGACACCATTGTATATATATATATATATAACCCTTCAGTTTAATTTTTATATAAATGATAAATTGTTACTAACAGACACGACTTTTAAACGAAGGGTACATACCGTAAGGCGGTTATGTATAAATGAAAGGGTGTGAATAAAATGAATTAAGGGGTGTGACTTTTAAACAAATGAGACATAACCCAAGTTGCTAATTATGTAAGAGTATAATTTCTCTTAGGATCCCTACCCTATATATATAGAATCGGGATCAAGAGAGAACGGTGAAAAGTGTGAGAATGGTGAGAATGGTGAGAACGGATCCTGGCCCAACACGTGGTTGGGAGCGCTAATTGTTATGCGGGAGTACGATTGTCATTGTCCACTTCCCGCTAAACAATGGCGTTATGATTCCTTTGCCCAAAAATAATTAAATATATATGGCGTTTTCATCTTTGTGCTAGTTTACATGGCGTTTTTTTTAAAGTGTATTTTTTACGAAAAGCGTTTGTGTTTTAATAGCGTTTTCATCTTTATGCTTGTTTTTTCATGGTGTTTTTTTCAAAAAGTATTTTTTTTACGAATAGCATTTATGTTTTAATGGCGTTTTATTGATTTCCTACAGATTTGGCTTTTTTTGTGTTTTCTTCTTGTCTTAATTTAGTTTTTTTAACCCCTTTTTTTAATGTTGTTTATGTTTTTAATGGTTAATATTTGTAAATTTTTCTAATCATGGCGTTTTCTTTGATTTGCACAAATACGGTAGTAGATCACACAACCAAACATGTAGATGTAATAATGTAAAGAGTAAAACACGATATTCAACATTAAAATACATGGCGTTTAGCTAATCTACATATTCTAACATTCGTTTTGCTATTCTCTCATCTGCTTTGTCAAACAACTTACGTATTGTTTCTCCCCCATAAGCCATGAATGTATTTAGACAACTTGTCAGTAGTTTTATGTTTTCATTTTCACTATGAAACATGATTTTTTTCAATGTATTTTACCCTTAGTTCATTTAGCTGTTTTTGTTGGAGTTGATTTGGGGCATCTTCTGTTGCCAAACCACTTTTCCAACTAGCTATATCCCCCATGTATGTTTCCATATGCCTCATTGCGAAAATCCCACAGTCGATGACGTTAGAATTTGTCCTCCAATCCATATTTTGTCTGACAACCTTCGCCTTGCTCATGATCTTATGCTTTAGGTGGTTTTTAATACGCAAGTAGTTTGCAAAAGCTCCGTGCTGCAGTTTTCACATTTTTTTTTCCATATATTAGTTTGGCCATTTGTCAACATGTTTCCTATATTCAAAGTTTTTAAGATACCAATTTTTCCACCCATCATACTTTTTTTATGCTGACGTTATCCCCTACACCGTTGTTGTCCAATATATCAACTCTTTTGTGTTTCATGTTGAAACAGACAACATAGAAATGTCTTTCCCAGATTATTGGCACGAAGACCAGTTCATAATCGTTGATGGTTTTATGTTACTTGTCTGCTTTGAAACGTGTGTTTTTCAGAATAGTTTCCATGATTCTGTTGAATTCATTGTTTCGTGCATCTTCAGTTGTCGTTTCGTAGTATGCCGGAGTATTCTGTAATATTGAGTTCCACATAATTAAACAACAAAACAATGTCCTATTATAATTTTATCAAATATATATAGCAAAAGAGTTACCAACAGTATTTCTGCGCAGAATAACCTTGAGGGTGATTCATGAGCCTTGTATCTTTCTTCATAGTTCAAGATATGTGCCTAACTTAGAATAATTGAGACGTGTGCTTGAAATCCTGGTTTCATGCTCTCACAGATCACCCCCATGAGAAACTTTTCTCCCATCTTGAACAGCTCAGTTCTAAAAAAAACATCATTTGGCGTTTTAGTTATACAAACTCATTCTATTATAATACATGGCGTTTTGATTGTTTTTGCATGCATATTCTCAAGTAAATGTTATGGATGGATAGTTTGGCGTTTTATTTTTAGCTGTTCTCCCATCTTGAACAGCTTAGTTCTAAAAAACATCATTTGGCGTTTTAGGTATACAAACTCATTCTATTGTAATACATGGCGTTTTGATTGTTTTTGCATGCATATTCTCAAGTAAACGTTATGAATGGAAAGTTTGCCGTTTTATTTTGAGAGAAGTGTACATACTCATAATCGCCGATTCCAGTGAAGATGTATGTGGAAAGGTTATTTTCAGCGTTTGTCCTTTTTTCATGTATCACCACTTGCCTCCTTAGATAAGGTGACAAACATGCCTTGCTCAATTTTTTATCTCTCTTCTCCTCTTCAGTCACATTCTTTTTTTTTTATATTTTTATCTTCTTCATCATCTTTATCAGCTTTTTCATCAACAGGCAGCTCTTTAGGGTTCAAAATTTTATTTTCTTTCATCAGCTTTGTGATGTCTGGAGTGTTGTCCTCATCACCTTTCTCCTGCACATCTGAGATATTTCGCGTTTTTGGTGGTGATGTGTTGATGGCGTTTTCATCCTAGGGTTTATTGGGTGTCTCTTCCTCTTCAAAAATTTTCAAGAGGTTTTTCCCAGATGTAGTTGGTGGCTGTTCATATGGCGTTTTATCAAACACTGCCCCTTGTTGGTCAACACTTTTGTTCACCATCTCCCCTTCAGTTTTTTCTTTTTCAAGGTTGAATGCCTGACTGTCTTGTGTTTCTGTTGTGGCGATGTTTGGTGTCTTATCAAATACATGCATTTTTGGGGTCTCTTCAGCAGGTTGCAGATGTTTTTTTATTGCTTTAATTGCTTCATCCACCATCTTTGAATTATCAAGACCTTCTTTAATATCAATCATTTGTTTTAGATCTTGTCCTGGCAGTTCCAAAATCTCAGCAATATTCCTCTTAATTATTTTTTCCCCATTGTATCTTGAAATGTGATATTCAAGTGTCTTGAAATCACAACTCCACCTCTCAATATCGTTTTCGTTTACATCTTCATCTGATGATATAGTATCCTTTTCATGATCATATATGGGAGTTGTTGTAGCAGTTGAGGGTTTGGCGTTTTGTTCTATTGCCACATCCCTTGTATCCCCTTCTCCTTGCCTTTCTCCTTCCCCTTCTCTTTCTCCTTTTCCTTCTCTTTCTCCATTCCCTTCGCACTCCCCTTCCTCTTCTTCTTCTTCTCCTTCCCCTTTTCCTTTTCCTTCTTCTTTTCCTTTTCCTTCATTTTCATCTTCAATGACGTTTTCATGAACTATTTCCACTTGCATGGCGTTTTCATCAACTATTTCCACTTCAATGGCGTTTTCAATTCCAGCCATTTCCTTCTCCCTTTCTTCTTCATTTTCACATTCTTCCTTTCCGTGTTCTTCATTTTCAAATTCTTTGGCGTTTTCATGAACTATTTGCTCTTTAATGGCATTTTCTTTTTCAGCCATCTCCTTTTCCCCATCTTGTTCATTTTCATCTCCTAGTACCACCTCATTTTCATCCTCAGTTTCTTGTGTATCTTCTTCTGTTTCAGCTGGCATTTCTTTGGCGTTTTCATCAACAAATTTTGAGATGTTCTCCAACAATGTCATACATTGTGAGTATTTAATGTGTACCAGGAGGTTGTTTGGGTATTCAGTCTTTGACTGTTTTAGTAATGTGCTCATTTTATTGTAACAGTCTTCTAATTCTTTGTATGCTCCATCCAATTTATCAGCCATATCATGTTATAATAAATAAAAGGATTTTGTTTATCATGGTGTTTTTTGTTTTTTTTTAATTTATTATTTGAACAACATACCTCTTCAGGTTCTTTGTTTTGTTCTTCTTCATCAGCAAAAATGTTGTCATACTGTGTTACTCCTCTGATAAGAGCATGGTTTCCTAATGCAGAAACTTCAAACGTCGTTTCCCGGCTTTCTATATCCTCATTCACCATCCTTTGAAGTGAAGCCTCTTCATCATCATTGAAGGGCATGGCGTTTTGCACCTCATAGTTATAATGATCATCATGATCAAAACCATCATCATCATCATCATCAAACTCATCATCATGCTCATTGACCTTGTGAACATCATCTTCATCTTCATTCTAAACATCATCACCATCATCTTCATCATGAACAACAATCTGCATTTTTCTTGTTTTTTGGGGCTTGCTTCCTTTACCTTTTTTGTTTGTTTTCCTTTTTACTTCATTGCCCACAAGGTGTTTAGCCAATGCACTCTCAAATAAGTCAAGAGTTTCTGTTGTAACCCACTCAATTGGGTATCCTTCTTTTCGGTCCCATTTTTTCATATTGCAAGCATCGTTCACCAAGGCAAGCTGTAAGAAAATAGATTTTCAAATGACAGATATTTTTTGGCGTTCTAATGACACACAAATGAATAGTGAAATTTTATTCTTACCGCAAGTATGATCAGTGGCCCTGTGTAATGCTTTTTGGGAGCCCATGCGGTTTTGGCGTGTTGCAAGCATTGGATGATATAACTACACCAGTTCATTTGGTTTATTTGAACGTCTGGTGTAACATTGTGCAAGAATTGTTTGTTGACGACTGCATTGTCAGTTGCATGCCCCATTATAGTGAAGAATGCTACAAGGAAATTTAGGCAGAAGTTTCTCCCAAAGCCATGCATCATAGGCAAAACGTTATCAAAGTATATCCTCACACTTGGTCTTTAAGCCAGCCCAACCCTCCTAACTGTGCTTTCCACTTAGCCCCTCGGAACTGTGCTTTCCACTCAGCCACCACGTGGTCTTTAGCTGTTGGTCTTTTTTTCATGTTCACGGGTACCCTTCCATTTCGTATGCCCGTTAAAGAGTTTACCAATTCTTCATTTATTTGTATGGTATGGTTGCCAACGTTTAGGGTGTTTGTCTTTTGATTATAATTTTCAACTAACCAGTACGCAAGCATTGTTGGTACGATGTCTATTTTCAACCTTAGTGTAGCACCAAACCCCATTTGGTGTACTGCCTGTCTTTGGTTTTCATTTAGATTCATAAACCAACCAGTCAGTTTTGTAGGTTTTACTCTTGACAAGATTCTAGCCCCACTGAACTCATGATATGGTTCTTCCTCAACCTCCACATTCTGACTTAATGCCTTTCTCTTATTGGCGTTTTGGGCCTTTCCAGTATGCACATTTATTCTCAATCTTAACCTCTCTTCTCCTATACAAAATGATTTCATGGCGTTTTATTTTATGGCGTTTTAATAGTATAATTTAACATAACTATGATACATTTATGGCGTTTTACAAATCAATAAGAGATTATAGATGTTAAACAACTCAATAATAGTTAAATGGCGTTTATAAAAGAATCCATACATTTTTTGGCGTTTAGTAACAAAGCTATGACAGGATTCATGTGTTGTGGCCTTTAGTAACAAACGATACATATTTTGGCGTTTTGGCAACAAAGTATGAAAGTGTGCTTTTTCATCACGAAAAGTAACATTTGTGTACCATGTCCTCTTGTTGTCTTCTTTTGTTGCTCGTTCGTTTTTTGGCGTTTTGGAGCAGATGACTCTTCCCCTTCCCCCCTTGTAGAAACTGCAAATTTTTGTTAAAATTAGAACGCCAAAAGCAGCATAAACTAGAACAATGTAAATCGAAGTTAACTCACTATGTTTTTTTTCCTCTGGATCTGGTTTGATCTTTCGACGCCATAGTTTTTGTTGTTTCGCGTTTTCTAGGGTTTTCGCGTTTTACGTTGGTTTTGGGGAGCTTTTTCTAGGAAGTATATATGTTTCGGTCAGGCTTTGATGTGTTTTGCATATGGGCATTTACCTTTTTGCCCTTATGGAAGCGCGCCACACTAATAAAAGTGATGTTATTTACGAAAATGCCACCGCGTCATGTAGTCCATAGATTGTTTTGATCTGACGGTTCCTAATCGTTCTCACACTTTTAGTCGCTCTCTCTCTCTCTCTCTATATATATATATATATATATATATATATATTGGTGGGGTTCTAGAGTGAACACTAATGTATTTGCGAACTGAGTGAACAAATTCTGGCCATTGATCTACACACATGTATGGCAAGGATCTCATCATCAAATCATAAAATACACTAGTGTATTTCAACAGCAAATCCTGGCCATTGATCTACACACGTGTATGGCCAGGATTAGTTCACTCAGTTCGCAAGCTACACTAGTGTTCACTCTTGAACCTAATCCTATATATATATATATATATATATATAGGGTTCAAGTAAAATGGAAACTTATACGAGTTGTGAGTAGAGAACTCGGCCTTTCGAAAGTTTTTTTTTTAAATATTACAAAAAATCCTAAAAAATCAACTTTTTCCAAAAAAAAAAAAAACTAGCTTTTTTTATTTGCGTCAACCCTAAATGCTGTAAACAGTAATGTACCTTTTAATTAAAACATCAAGAACAAAATTGATTGGCAGAGATTTGCTCTCATTGTTCTAAAAAAGATAGGTGTTCTCATTTAAATCCTCTCCTAACAGTCCATAAAAACTTCAAACGCAAAATTATAGAACTATAAATATAATACACAACATGATAATCAACATAAAACATATTAATGTTGGTCATTCAATAAATAAAGCCTTATCATCCAAAACACAACACAAACCTCACAAATATGGCGGTTTAGTAATCTTTACTTTGTTATTTATGAGTTTTGAGTGTGTTTTATTATTTTTTACACTTTGTATGAAAAATTGACTTTATAGCCAACTCCTACTATATATATATATATATATATATATATAGGCAGAGGTTCCTGTAAAAAAGGGTTTTTTGTGAGAAAGGTAAGAAATAATCTACACCATTAGATCTTTGATCTAATGGTTGAGATCATAATGGCAAAATTGTAAATAATGTTTACTGTTAAACATATTAATTTTCTAGATTAAGGGTATACAGGTAAATTTAAAATTTTTAAATTAAGAAACTAACATTAATGCACATGCAACTTCCCCCCGTCTTTTTAAACGTCAATAACTTTTTATACGTAACTTTTTTTAAAAAATTACACCATAGTAACGAGCGTTTTTTATCTTTAATATGAGTACCATATTGCTAAACTTATATAGAGAAAAAAATATTTTTCGATCAGATGTTTTGTCTATGTTCATACAGTGGTGTTTTAATTGTATTGTGATTCAAAGCGCGATGTTTTAAACACATACTGGAATGCAGGTGTAAAACACTATACGATTAACATGCGAAGAACATCTACTGGAATGTAGGTTAAAAATACCATGGTGTTTTACCATATGAAATCTGGAACATCTACTAGCATGCAGATGTAAAACACCATGCATGCAGGTTTAAAACACCATGTACAATAACCATACTATGAACATTATACTAAGAACACATTCTGGAAATGGAGGTAGTGTTTTTAATATTGTTATATACTTATTGAATGGTGTTATATACTTATTGAATGGTGTTATATAATTATTGAATGATGTTATATACTTATTGAATGGTGTTATATAATTATTGAATGGTGTTATATATGTTGTCACACCCCCAAATTCCACAAGCGGAGTATCACCGCAAGAGGCGTGATTGAACAGAATCCAGCCACCAATCATATTGAACCATAAATAATTAAGTAAATAAAAGTCCAAACCAAACAATTAATTGGTGTCAAACAATTCAACAAGTTCAAGTTATTAGCGGAAGCATAAAGTTCTGTTAGGAAACTTTATTTGTAAGTATTGAAGAAAATCTCAATCAACTGGATCTCTGAAGAAGATAACAGTCCTGAAGAACACAGCAAGATGAAGAAAAATAGTTGGGACAACTAAAAAGCAAAGTATCTATTACAAAGAATCTCAAGTTGATAAAGAGTTGATTTGGATTATCAGAGAAGGTCGTTTCTGATGGATCTGATGATATTTCTGATGAAATATCATCAGTTTCTAACAAATTTTGATCATCAAACTTTCTGATGATTTGTTCACCAGAATTTCTGATGAAGTGGCTTATCAGAAATTCTGATAACAGACCCACTTGTCTAAAATCACAACTCTATCCTGCCACCCATGACCGAAGCATTACATTATTGGTTTTCATGATTACAAATGCAACTTGAACGATGGATTCAATGAATATGTCAAATTGCTACTTTATGCAGGACTTATTGCATGAATAAACAATTGTTTATTCATGTCCACAGCCGTCTATAAATAGAAGGCTCGAGAGGCAGAAGATACTTGAGTTTGAAGCTTAGCATTCACATACAAACACTCAAACTCCAACTGCTCTTCTCACCCACAGAAATCAAGATTCATTTGTATTAGATAATAATCTTACAATCACCTTGTTAAACTAATTTGTTTCAAAGTGATATAAACTTGATAATTCTGTAGGTCTTGTTTCTTGAAAGTCCGATTTCCATTTCCGCACATCTTTTTCACATATACTGAAATCACTTGTCATATTACGTAAAAAGAAGTTGTTAAGGCCATACTGGGTCCAACAATTGGTATCAGAGCCGATTGAATAAATTATTTTCAAACGATCAATCGCTCTTCTTCTTTTTTCTAAATATGGTCAGCTTTCAAACCTGGAATAATGCTTTTAACATTGGTTTTATGTCCAAACCTTCGACTCTGGTCAGGGAGGAATACCCCCAATGGAAAATCAGGATGGTCAATTTCCTTAATGGTCATGACCGAGCTCTGTTTCAATCCATTGAAAGGGGTCCACATATATCAATGACTGAAATACCAGCAATTCCAGCAACTGACCAAACACCAGGAATCCCTGCCTCTCGTGCTCCCAAAAGTGAAATAAACTGGAGCCCAAAAGACAAGGATCTGGTGGTTAAGGATGAAAGAGCAAAATCACTCTTAATAATGGCCATCCCTAATGACATATTTTCACAAGTTGATGCTTGTGCACCAGCCAAGGAAATATGGGAGCAGTTGGAAAATCTTTGTGAAGGAGGAGAAAGGATGAAGAGAAACAAGAGAACAAACAACGTCTCATCCTATGAACGGTTTAAAAGTTTACCTAATGAAAAGTTAAATGACACATATCAAAGGTTCACAAAACTTTTAAACGAGCTAAAGAAATTTGGAATAACTAAATCAAATGATGAAAGAAACATTAAATTTCTTGATGCTTTGCCTAGAGAATGGGCTCATGTCAGATTTTTTAAACTTGCCAGTTAAACACCAATCAGATGGTAAAAAATCTGATGAGTTGCAGAGGACCTTTGTTGGTGCATGTTTGTGACAACAGCTTAGATTTGGTCTTTGGATATATTGTAATTAGTTAAACGATAAACAGTTAGCGGGTTTAGCTTTGTAATAGTTAGTTGTTATGTTTGGGCTAACTAAACCCAAGGAATTGGGTGATGGGGGCGAATTGGGCCTGTCCAATTCGCAGCCCAGGAGTGTAAACCTAGCCCACTTGTAAACCTTGTGTTATATAAACAAGGTTAGACATTAGGGTTAAGGTTAATCAGCCAAAACAGAGTTTGAGAGGCATTAGAATTTCGTGAGAGCAGATTAGGGCTTGGACGAAATTTGAGTGTGTTTAGGGTTTGATTGATTGTAATCAATCTTGATAGATAATCAATAAAACCCGGTTTGATTGGAATTGCTGTTTCTGTATTCTACACGTTTTCTGCTACAATCTGATCTAGAGGATTCCGCACTCTAGGTTAGATAGACGATTCTGTGACGATCCATACATCAAGGGGACCTACAATTGGTATCAGAGCATTAGGCTCTTGATTGCTCGGTTCAGAATTGTTTGCTGCAGAAAAAGAAGGATTTTCGAATTTGGTGAAACCTGAAAATTAGGGTTTTATAATTTTCAAAAATTTTTTGGTGGTTGATTCTGATTTTCGAAATTTTTTTTTTGGCTGTTTTGATATTCTGGGTTGTTTGTTTGCTGTTTTGCAGGTTTTAGGGTTTGCAGGATTGTTTTTGGTTGATAGTTTTGAAGAATTTTGGCTGAATTTCTTGAAGATTCGAAGACTGTTCTTCGTGTTCTTCATAAATTTCATAAAAATTTTCATCAAAAGTTGACTGATTTGCTTGTTTGATTTTGCAGAATTGTGTTGGAGAATAATCAGAATTTCGAAAAGATTAACCTTCCAAAATTTGCAGATCTGCGAAATTAACTGATTGGCGAAATTAGCTGCTTGTTGTACAAGATAGTTAAATTTGCTGAGAAACCAGAGAATTTAACTGACCAGCGAAATAGTCTGGCGAAATTAACATTTAC
The DNA here is from genome assembly GCF_002127325.2 of Helianthus annuus. Classification (NCBI taxonomy): domain Eukaryota; kingdom Viridiplantae; phylum Streptophyta; class Magnoliopsida; order Asterales; family Asteraceae; genus Helianthus; species Helianthus annuus. The sequence goes on along the minus strand of NC_035440.2, from coordinate 76,516,862 downwards.
GTTGATTTCCCAGCGAAATTAATTGACCAGCGCATTTAAATCCAAAGGCGACTTTGGTGATCGTGTTAGTTTCCACAGCGAAATTATCACGGTTTCAGCGAAATTAAGCAGCGATTTTGACCAGTGAAAGTGAACCAGCGAAATTAGCCATTTTAGCGTAATAACCAGCAAATTTAAACTGATCAGCGAATTTACACACTGGCCAGCGAAATTAAGCCATAACCAGCGAATTTAGCAGCATATTTAAGGGGTGGAATTTTCATTGGCAAGCGTTGGAAAATTTTCAGTGTTTTGCAAATAGAAATTGATCTGTACCTCGTTTGACAGAACCGTTCGCGCTGTTAGATTCGTGTGATTTTTAGGACAAAAAAAAAAAAAAAAAAAAAATTCTAACGGTGTAATTTGGTAAAAACAATTTTCGGAGAAATTTTGTACGGTTTTATCAGTACGGTTACGGTAAAACGTGTTTAAAGATGATTAAAGTGGACAATGTCGAGAAGTGGCCAAAGCTTACAAATGTTAACGAATATGCTGTCTGGAAGGAGGAGTTTGAATTGGTTGTGAAGAGCGAAGATACCAGAATGTGGTATTGTATTATAGATGGATACATGGCTCCTACACGTCGTGTTGAAGGAAGGACAAAAGTGATTTCTTATGACAAGATGGATGAATCTGAGAAACTGATGGTTGATGCTGAGAAGAAAGCTTTAGCAGTGATAAAGATGTCCCTGCCTGAGGGAATTAAACATACCATCAAGCACTATGGGAATTCTTATGATCTGTGGGAAGCTTTACGAAAACGCTATCAGAATTCATCAAGACAGAGTGTAGGAGATCGTGCGTTAGATGAAGAAGCAGTTGTTGTGAAAGAAGAGACGAAGAAAGCTCTTGAACAGAAGGTTGAGAAGAAGGCTGCAGAAGTTTCAAAGTGCATGGATGGTGTGAATGAACTTACAACAGAGGTGAAGGTAACACCAGAACCTGTAAGTCATACGTGTCATAATTGCACTGAACTACAGGGTGAAGTTGACAGACTATCGGAACAAAACAAAATTTTGTTGGCTGATTTGGAAAACCGAAAAGAGTTAAATGTTCTTTTGATTAAACGAGAGTCAAACTGTTTGGAAAAACTCAAATCAAATGAACAGGAAATTAGCAGTTTAACAAGCAAAGTCAATGAACTGTTACAGGTCATTGATTTGGCTCGTGAAACTGTGAAAGAAACGAATAACGAGCTTTCAGAAAAGTGCACAGAATTGGCTGATGCACAAGCCAAAATTGTAGAACTTCAGGGGAAGTTACATAATTTTGGGAATTCTTCGTTAGTCAGAATTCAAATTCAAAAAGGTTTAAAAAGAAGTAATGATAAAACAGGGGTGGGGTTTACTAAAGCTTCATCTTCTGACTACTCATTTTTACCAACTGAAGATGAGCTAACTGATTTTGTAACCACTGCACATGTAGTGGATCCGATAGCTGTGGACTTGCCAAGTAGTCCAGTTTCTTTGAAAGAATCTGTTGGGTCTAACAGTACACCTCATAAAGTGGATGAGGATACTAAAGACAAAAAGGCCAACACATTTAAAAAGGGATCAAACAAAAAGAAAAATTACAAGAAAAGATCCTGTTTTAAATGTCACAACAAAGGGCACGTGGCGAGTTGTTGTCCTTTGAAGAAAGGTAAGCAAAAAGTTGATGTGGTGAAAGAAGGGAATCAGGTTGGGTCAAGCAATAATGTAAAATCAAGTTGTCAGACAAAGAAACCTGAATTTCAATCTAAACCTTCAACTTCGAAAAGATTTGATAGACCAAGAAGTATTTCTCCACAATTTAGTCATTATAATGGTAAATCAAATCGATTTCAAAGTCAAGATAAAAATTTCGGATATCAAAATCGATACCAGACTTCTTGTAATCAAAATTTTCAAAGAAGAAATGAACATAGGAGTTTTTGTAACTCAAATGTTCAACAACATCCAAAATTTTTCAAGAATTCATGGTATGATAATGGTAGAAGTAGGTTTCAAAATCAAAATTTCCAAAGGTCAAATTGTCCAAATGTATATAGGAACCCTCAGGACCAAAGGCCTAGTGGAAATCAAAATAAAATTCCAACAGGTCTAAGATCCAAGACTCCAGTTAGGAGTAATGGATATTGGATGGATGTTCCAGTTGTTGGTGAATTTGGACGACCCAAGACCATTAAGGCTTGGGTCCCCCAATCTAACTAATTTCTTAAGTTAGTGTGTGCAGGAGCTGCAAAGGAGGATTATTAACTTATGTTGATAATGGCTGCTTCAGGCACAGGTCGGGGGATGTGAGATTAATGATATATTTTTTTTTAAATGATTTAAATTGAAGTTCAAAGTGCTGAGTCGACACAGAAGATAACCTGGCAGATCTTTATACTAAAGCATTTGACAGGGCTCGCTTTGAACACTTAGTCGAACTCAACGGGATGAGGAATCCTGAATAACTGGTTTTTCATAAGAATTTTTGTAAATAGTTTACTGCTTTTCATAAAAATCAAAAACATAAAAAAAATTGAAAAATCAAAAACATAAAAAATAGAAAATCAAAAATGAGATTTCACTGTGTGGAAAAGAAGAAATGATAGTACATCAGCAAGTTAGACTGTCACACTGAACTTGAACCTAAATTGCTTAAGTGTGATAGCAGCTTCATCATATGATGTACCAGTAGGCAATAGCATGAAATAATCAACTTACCAATGTGATATAAACTTAAATGAACTGAATATGAGTGGGGAACACATTAGTGGTGTATGGTTTAATGACCTTAATTCTTGCGTTGATAGATTGCCAAAATCTGAAGTTTTGGGTCTTTATACTGTTGTTTCAACTAGGGATATCTTGTCTGTCTGTCTGTTAGAACTAAAAATGTACATGACCCCAGGAAAGATAGTCACTTGGAATTAGCTCATTTCTATTTGAATGTCTGTATATTTCCCGATACACACAATTTTGATCTGATTCTGAAATCTTCTCTGAAAAAAGTCGTGTACCTCCTCTGCTGCATCCAGATATATGCTGACCTGGAGGTGCTAGGCAACGACAGCTTCTGCTGCATCCAGATACATGCTGACCTAGCTGTACGTTGTCGCGCTATAGATCTAATACACCCGAAAGAGGCCCTCTAGTGCCCAAAAGAAACCCAACAAACCTATATCAAACTGAGAAAATCTCATTTGATCTGTATATTATACCATCTCTACTAAAGATCTATTCTGTTCTCTTCTCAACCTATTCCTAGTTAAGATTTCAGAACTCTGGATTGGACTTGTGAAATATGTGGTAGGGAAGATACTTGCATGATAGAGTGTGCTGTTTATATTTCCAGGATTTGATTAGTACTTTATTTGGGTGTTCGTTGTTAAGCAATTAAAACATGATAAAACAGATTTTATGCAGATCTAGACACAGTCATGATATCTTGAAGGATGATATCAGTATACTCACCTACTACGATGAATCTTTGTGCATACCTTGATCGTGGGGGTACATCCTGAAGTGGGACACACTAGTATTTCAGAAAATAAAATTACCTTAACATATCATATGGTAATGGTACTTGAAATGTTCATGCATTTTGTTTAAGCGGACAAACATACTGGTAATCGTCTTGAACTGCTTTTCACGAAAAATTAAATAAAGAATTATATAATTATGTGAAACAGTTTGATTGTGCTGATATGATCTTCTTACCAGTGATTCTCACAAAAATAGAGTGTTTATTGTTTTTGTTATTTACTTGCTTTCAGAAAAATATAAAAATCCAAAAATAGTGTCTTTTTCTGTTTAAAATTCTTAACGTACGGAAAACTGTTATTCTTGGAGGAATTGTTACTGATAGGGGGAGACGGTGTTAGTAAGTGAGTTCAAAAATTTTCAATCAGGCAGGTTCTTGTGTGTTGGACAAAAAGTTTTGCGTGTTGGTGATAAGTTGAAAAAGCTTAATCTGTTATACAGTTTAACTAATCTCTTGAAAAATAATAATTTATTTAACTTTTGTTGAAAAATTCTTATGGTTTCTCGAGATGTTTGTTTTATAGTATACAGATTGAAGCGGTTTGTTGCTGAGAAGTTGCTGTGAAGTATGAAGATGAGAGTTTGATTGGATGCATGGTAGAACCTCCTTTCTATATTGCAGACAAGATTGAAGAGTTTGAAGATTGCTGTGCAAATGCTAAACTGGAGTTTACTCAAGTGCTAACGTGTTGAAGATTTGGTGATTGGATGCATCAGCTTAGGGGGAGTCTGTTGCTGACAGAAGCTATTGAAGCTGAAGCTATCCAAAGACCAAAGACAGTGCAAGACTACGTGAAGATTGCAAGAAGACCGAAGACAAAGTTTTGACTCAAGACAAAGTTTTTATGAAGCTATTGTCAAGGGGGAGTTTGTTGGTGCATGTTTGTGACAACAGCTTAGATTTGGTCTTTGGATATCTTGTAATTAGTTAAACGATAAACAGTTAGCGGGTTTAGCTTTGTAATAGTTAGTTGTTATGTTTGGGCTAACTAAACCCAAGGAATTGGGTGATGGGGGCGAATTGGGCCTGTCCAATTCGCAGCCCAGGAGTGTAAACCTAGCCCACTTGTAAACCTTGTGTTATATAAACAAGGTTAGACATTAGGGTTAAGGTTAATCAGCCAAAACAGAGTTTGAGAGGCATTAGAATTTCGTGAGAGCAGATTAGGGCTTGGACGAAATTTGAGTGTGTTTAGGGTTTGATTGATTGTAATCAATCTTGATAGATAATCAATAAAACCCGGTTTGATTGGAATTGCTGTTTCTGTATTCTACGCGTTTTCTGCTACAATCTGATCTAGAGGATTCCGCACTCTAGGTTAGATAGACGATTCTGTGACGATCCATACATCAAGGGGACCTACAACCTTGAATAAAATCATTCTTGAAAACCAATTACTGATAGAACAAAGTTTAGATCAAAGAGCTAAAATTGAGTTCTATGAAAATGAAAGAAGAGATCTTTACAAGAAAATCAATGATAAAGAAATTAATGTAAGAGGTTTTCAAGAAGCAAAAGAATTCATAAATTTCATAGAGTCCACTCCAATGAACAAAGGAGAAGGGTTGGGTTATATAAGAACAAACAATAACAAACCTACTGTCTTTGTAAAAGCTACTCAACAGACTTCTGATAAAAACTTATCAGAATCTGATTCTGAAACTTGCAAATCAACATGTTCTGAATACTCCTTTAACAAGCCAAATTTTGAACCAAAAAGAAGTGAATGCATTCAAGAGTTTGAAAAAACTCCAGAAGCAGTTCACTCATCTTTTCAAAACTATCCCTTCATTCCATCACAAGAAGGAAAATAAGAAATTTCTGATGATTCCTGTATGTGTGTTGAAATACTGAAGCTTGTTCAACACCATCTCCAAAAGAAAAACAAAAATTATGTTAATGGCTCAGCATTCAACAGAAATTCTGATAAAAGGTCATCTAGAAGAAACAATAGAACCAGAATATCATCAGAAAGTGTACCCAAGCATGCCTGGGTACCTAAAACCCTCTAATAATTTCATTTCAGGACCATCATGTGCAGCAGATCTGGTACTGCGACTCAGGAAGCTCCAAGCACATGACTGGAGATAGGAGCTTACTCAGCAACTTTGTCTCAAAGCTGGGTAAAATGGTGAACTTTGGAAACGGAGTGAAAGGAAGGATAATGGGATACGGATGTATCAAGTATGGATTTTTGACCATTGAAAGAGTAGCTTATGTTGAAGGCTTAAAATATAATTTGCTGAGCTGTGGTCAATTCTGTGAGAAAGGTTTTCAGGTAACATTTTTACCAGAAAAATGCTTGCTAATAGGTATGGATGATAATAAAATATATTTGAGTGGGAAAAGGATAAGACAATCAATTTATTACTTTGACTTCAAAGAAGAAAATGAACATCCTAAACTATGTTTATTTTCAAAAATTAACAAAGGAAGTAGTTGGTTGGGGCATAAAAGATTGGCTCACTTAAATTTCAAAAACCTAAACAAATTAGCAAGTAAAGGTCTGGTAAAAGGGTTACCTTTCATATCCTCTAAAAAGGATAAAATTTGATGCTTGTGAGATGGGAAAGTCAAAAAGAAGCTCTCACAAGTCAATTTCTGAATCTTCCATTATACAAAATTTGAAACTTTTACACATGGATTTGTGTGGACCCATAGGTACAGAAAGTTTTTATGGAAAGAAATATATACTAGTAATAGTTGATGATTTTTCCAGATACACATGGGTTGAATTTTTGAGAAAGAAAGTGAAACACCTGATTTGATCATTAATTTTATAAAGAACATTGAAAATCTGTTAAAACTAACAGTAAGAAGGATCAGATCAGACAATGGGACAGAATTCAAAAATTCTAAAATTGAAAGCTTTCTTGTAAACTGTTAGTGCATGCATCTGTCGACTTCGTCTTGTATCGAGTCTTAGTCTTAGAATGTTAGATTAGGGCACATTTTATGAGAAAATAGGAAGTGTATTGTGTTTAGTGAGGAGATTTCGCTCATAGGGTCTTTAGCAGGAGGTTTCGCTTATATGAACCATAGGGTTTCGCTTTTATGGACATCATGTCCATATGAGCGAAATGCCTGCACTATATATATGTTACATGAGCGAAATCAGATATATATGTTCTTGATTTCCATACCGAGGTGCTGTCGGTGTGAGATTTGGTTGTAAACGCTGTAATATCAATAAAGAGTGTGATTTAAGTGAAGATCTAGCAGTTTCTACGTTGGTTACTTGTTTTCCGCACCTGTAACTGATCGAAACTCCTCTGATAGACTCGTTCGGGTCAGAATACGATCCTACAAATGGTATCAGAGCTTCAGGAGGAGGAGTTCTACAGAGATTTGCTAGATTTCATCATAAATTCTTACTTCTACACCTTCTTTCTTCATCAGAATGAGATTTTACGGTCAAAACTTGCTCAATTTTTCACAGACTATAGGAAGTTGATCATAGGCAAATCCCTGAAAGTTTGACACTGAAATACGGACTAAAAATGGACCATATTACCCTCCGATCAGGTTTCGCTCATATGGACACTTTGGGATTTCGCTTATAGTACACTCCAATTTCGCTCATAAGGACATCCAAGAGACCTAATTTCGCTCATGTGAACCTTCTGATTTCGCTCCAAGGATCACAAACCCTATTTCGCTCATAAGGCATTTCTGATTTCGCTTTTAAGGTCATCTAAAACCCTGATTTCGCTCATGAGGACTACCTGATTTCGCTTTTATGTACCAACAATCCTGATTTCGCCCAAGAGTACACCTGATTTCGCTCCTGTGTACACCAAAACCCTGATTTCGCTCTTAAGGACACCCAGAACCCTAGTTTCGCTCAAAAGTGCCTGTGTTTGAACAACGTGCATTGAAAAATGGATACTGAGTTCTACAACGCTTTTGCTACAACCCCGACTAGTTCATCCGACATTACTAAGACCATGACAATGGAGAATGAAACCGGAACAATGCAAAAACCCCCAAAACTTATGGGAATTGAGGATTATCACGGATGGAAGTAACGGTTTGAGAATTGGGTTGAGGCGAATCATCTAAAAGCTTGGGAGAGCATCGAAACTGAATATGAGAGGCCAAAGAATTCAGTGGGAGTTGGTAAAATCATTTCAGAGTTCACTGAGCAAGAGAGAGAAAGTTACAAAGCAGAAAAAATGATGATCAATCTGTTACAACAAGCTGTTAAAGAGGATATATTTGTGTTGCTTCAACATGATGAAAATGCTTATTCTATCTGGGAAGCTCTTAAAAAGAAATTTGAGGGAAGTACTGAAATGCTACAAAGTAAAGCAGCTTTGTTAAAAAAGGAGTTTGAACTGTTTACGTGCATGCCTGGTGAAACAACAAAGGCTCTTATTGAGAGATACTGTCATCTTATACGCATTATGTCACAGTTGAAGATTACAAAAACTCCAGCAGAATGGGTTGAAAAGCTTGCTGCTGCGTTACCGCAAAAGGAATAGGGTACATATCTGATGATATTGAAGAATTCCGGACAGTTTAGCAGGTTATCAATTGCACAGTTTATCGAGAAGTTGGAGGCACAGGATCTGGAGCAGCAGAAAATTGCTAGAATGAACAGTTCAACTCATCAACAAGATATTAAATTGTACTATAAAGGAAATGTTCAAACAGTTGAAGCTAGTCCAAAAATTCAAACAGCTTTTAGTGTAGGAAACACATCCGGAACATCTAGTCCAAGCTCAGTCAACACTAGTGGGTTTTCAAATGTGAATCCTCCAAGTGTTCAAAGTGCATCTGTTGGAAATGGTTATCTAATTCAGTGCAATGTGGCTTTATATCTTCAAAATGGACAAAATTATTCTGAAGAGGTTTTAAAGAATCATATGGGATTATTGGTCACTGCATTATAGTCTTATGAAGGGTTGATTGCCGGAAGAATTGGTAATCCGATGCTCACAAAGGAAGATTATGACCAAATCGATGCAGAGGAGCTGGAACTGATGGATATTAAATGGGCCTTAGTTAGTGTTTTGAGGAGAGCAGAAAAGTTCAGATTGATTACAGGAAGAAATGACTTCTTGGAAGCAAATCTAAAGTTGTCGGTTTTCGTTGCAGGGAGAAAGGCCATTTTAAAAGAGAGTGCAAGAATCAGGAGCCGAGAGGAGCAAAGGAGTCGTCTGGGAAAGATGATTATTATAGGAAATCCATTTATCAGCAAATCACTCATCAACCGCATCAACAAAAGGAAGCTCAAACAGCACATGGAAGAATGATCGAGGATGCAAACAGGAAAGCTTATTATGGCATTGTTGATCAAGATGATGAGAAAATGGCTGAAGGTTTTAGCTGGGACAAGTTTATTCCAGCTGATTCAAATGTTTAAGCGTTTATTGCACATATTGTTCGAAAGCCAGAAATGTTGAAGGAATGGATAGATGTGTTATCTGATGAAGAGAAAAGTGAAGATGAAGGATCTGTTTCATCTGAAAACAGTTCATCAGAAACAAGTGATAGTGATGAAGAGATGGAACAGATAAATCTTGGAAAAATGCATTTATCTTCTGACACTTTTGAATTTTATTTTGCAGAAAAATTAAAGAAACTGAAAGAGAGGAAAGCTGCAAAGGAAATGAAAGAAGTCAAAGTGGTTGAGAAGATTGTGGAAGTTGAAAAAATTGTTGAAGTCGAGAAGATCGTTGAAATCACAAAACCTTGTCTTACATGTTTAGAGTCTTGTAAACAATGTATAGAAAAAGATGAGAGGTTTAGTGAGTTAGAAAAGTTGAAAGAACAATTGTTGTTTGATGTAAAGAATTTGAAAAAGTCGTATGATGTATTGAATAGACATGTGAATAGTCTGGAGAAGACTAACTCTGAAAGAGAGAAAGCTTTGAAGATGATGAATGCTACCATGATTTCAAATCAGAAAGAGATCAACTGGTACATCGAAGAATGTGCAAAGTGGAAGAAAGAGTTGGATAGTGAAGCAGCTGAGAATGAAAGAATCAGAAGATTGCTGCGAAGTTACACAAGTTGTGACTACATAATCGATAGAATTTATCCAACAGTGGAAGGTTTTGAAGCGTTTAAAGGTGAAGAAACAAAGTCAAAGAAGAAAAAGGACACTGGTAAGAAACAGGGTGTCTGTTATAATAAGTGTCACCTCTGATTTGGGAAGGGTATTCGCCTAGAAAACCTAACGAGGAAGAACTAAAACAGGTAGTCAATATTAAGTTAGAATCCGAGATAACCGATGTTTAACCAGACAATATTGACGTCACGTTCACAGCATCCGACACAGATCATGAGTCCGATTTGATAAAACGAGTGGTCGATCAGGTGTTGGAAAAAGATGAGGAGTCAGAGTCAAAGTCCGAATCCGAAAGTTCACGTCAGTCAGTTGGGAGTTCGAGTTCGTCCGAAAAGAGTTCAAAATCATCGGGAAAACGGGTTTACAGTAAAGAGTTTTTGTTGTCAAAATCTAATTTGAATGATGAAACATTTGAAGTTGTGTATACTTTGAATGCTTCTGACAAATTATATTTTGATAAAGAGTTTCCAATAAGAGGTGATAAACCAGAAATGATCAAAAAGGTTTTCAAACTAACAGAAATTAATATTTCTGAAATAAAAGATGAAAATCTTACAAGAAAACCAAGACCTTACACCTCAAGAGCACAACAACGTTTAAACAAGAAAAAGGGTTACAATTCTGGTTCTGGTCTTCAAAAGAAACCTAACCAAAATTGTAGCTACAAAAAGAAAGGCTTAGGTTTTATTCCACCAGAAAACAATAAAAATGAAAAATTTTCTAAAAGAAATACAAAATTTGTTTCAGATCCATCTGCTGAAGAGGAAAAGAAGAGCTAATTCTGGAGACAATCAAATCAAAAATTCCTTGCTGAGAAAAAGGAAAATGAAGTTCAGAAAAAAGAAACCAGAACCTATTTTAGATGCAATGAAGTTGGACACATTGCATGGAATTGTCCTAAATCAACCAAGACAAAACAGGGAGTTTCTGGAAAACTGAAAGAAGTTGTTGTTGATAAAACCGAACCACCAACTGAAAAATTTAAAGTTTTCAAAAATTCGACATTTGAAGTTGGTGAATGTTCGAAGAGATTTTACAGGCAAAATGTGAAACTTGACAGCCAAAAGTGGGTTGTTAAGAAATCTGAAGTAAAATCTGGCGATGAATCTGATTCCATAAAATCAGAGGAGCCACAGTTTGATGAGAGTGATGATAACTCAGTTCCTTCAATGGATGATGAGAACTTTCCACCATTAAGGACTGAAAATTTTAAAAGAAAAGTTGGAAAGGCTGAAAATTCAAATCAAGTTTATTCTGAAAAGGATAATTTTAATGTTGTAAAAGCATTTAATGAGAAAGTAAAGAAGATTTTTGGAAAGATGGTTGATGGGAAGGTAAAAGGGGTAAAAGATTTTTACGCTAAAAAGAAAGCAACTTCCACCCCAACAAAATCTGAATTGAATTCACCCAAAGCTGATCAGGCTTGGGTGGACATTTTCTTTGCTTGAAAAACCTGACTTACCGGAGATCCCAAGTTTGTAATCGTGGATCAGGAATCGGCATCATTCATGTTTTATGAGTTTGTATGAAAAGTTCTTAAAATTATTAAAACTTTACAGGTTAATGGACTACGCCGGAGCTTCCAGTTTGGTAAGTGTGAAGCAGGAATCGACATTTTGAATATACATACAAGTGGTATTGTTTGGTTATTCTTAAAAGTGGTTTAGAGGTTGCTTGACTGCAAACAGTAAATCAAGGACATTAAGTTGTACTTGATTTACTACATTTGATAAAACTGACAAGATGATGAACCATATCCCCGTACTGAAACAAAGTGATAAACCTACAAGTGGTTTAACAAACTCATTTTCCGGAAAAATCATTTTGATTAAAACAAACTTAAGTGTTTTGAAATCTAAATGAGAAAATGGTTTGTAAAAGGGGGAGTTTAGATTGTTTATGCCTAATGAATGGCGAATTGAGGCGATTTGATATCGGTTGTCATGTTTCTGTGCAGTTTGTTTTGATTTTTTCTTCAAGTGGGTCAAGAGCTTAGTTTGTTTTCAAATTTCCTTAGTGTGTTTGCATTTTAGGGGGAGTAGAAAATTTCAGAAAATCCAAAAACATTAGAAAATTTGAAAAAGACAAAAACATGATAAATCAAAAATGAGTTTCGTTGTGAAAAGAGGAAATGATAGTACATCAGTGGACTGTCACAACATGCTAAAGAATTGGAGAGTTAAAAGTGTGATAAACAATCTCACTACGGATATGCCAGTAGGTTTTTGCACATTTAGTAGATTGTGACGAGATATAAACCTAAAAAAATTCAAACTTGCTTATTCTGTGGGTAACAATTTCTTGGATATATAGGTAACCCCTGAAATCTTGTTTGAAAGGTCCCTTATTCTGAGATACTAGGTCTTTATGCTTAGTGATATCTGGGGTATTATCCCGGGACTTCTGCTGTATGGAAGTACTGACCTAGTCCCCGGATAATGCTTTCCGCAAATGCTTGAAACATAGCATCGCCCTCAGCAAGCTGATGAAGCAATAAAATTGATAGTCACTGCTGTTGAAATCAAAAGATCCTCTAAAGGGGACACACCGAAAAGTCGAAGTCGTCATCTCTCTGCGTATACGGAAGTATCGACCTGAGCTCTCACGGCCCTCGCATTTAACCCCTGAACAGATATCATCTGTGGTATACTCACCTGTAAGACTGAATATTGGGATCTGGATACGGGAGTATATTCAAGTAGTGGGACACACGGATAAGTTCAAGAGCTTAAAACATTAACATCGTATCTCGGATCAGTTGAAATTTGTGTGAAAATTTAAGTGGACCAATATACTGACAATCTAAGTGAATTGTTTAGAACTTAAAATGAAATAATGCTTAACGGTGTTGATGACTTGTCTCAAAAACTGATATGATTCTCTTACACGAACTCACAAAAATATTGTTTGTAAATATTTCTTTACTGCATTACATTTTCTTTATTACAAAATCCAAAAAGATTTTTAGTATGTTTAGCATAAAGTTTTGAAAATTCAAAAAGATTTTCGACAACTGGTATTGAAAAGCTGATTTTCAAAATTCTGAGTGCTAAACATGATGAGTATAATTTGAGGGGGAGTTTGTCTTTAAAACTGATTATTTTTAATCTTCAAGTGGTTCAGCAGATTGATTTGAAAAATCATTTTGTTTAGGTTTTGAAGGTGAGTCTGAGCAGTGGCGAAGCTTGACCATGAAAATGGGGGGGTCGAAAACGTATATACCCAGAAATTTCTATAGAACCGGGGGGTCGAAAACGTATATACCCAAAAATTTCAATATGAAAACTACATATATAACACTACTGAGCGAAAAGTTCGGGGGGTCGGGCGCCCCTCCCGGCCCCTCTTAAGCTACGTCCTTGAGTCTGAGTTAGTACAAGTTTATATGTTTGAAATATGTATGTGAGAGAAATTTACTTTGAGGTACAGTTTTTGCAGGATAAGATGAGCCAGATTATTCGTTCCTGAGATCCAAGCTAGATGATAGCCAGGTTCCGATACCTGAGGATTCTGATTGGAGGTAGCCAAGCAACGATCTTGAAACATGAAGAGCCAGCTGAGTAATCTTGAGAAGCTGTAAGATGGAAAGCCAGACAACGATCCTAAAGCTGATGATGCTGATGATCTGAAGAAATGCCAGCATATCGCAAGGGGGAGTTTGAAGACCTGCAAGAAAAGATTGAGAGAGTGAAGCCCAGAGACAGATCAAGACTGAAGATGCGAAGACTCGACACTTAAGACTCGTCAACATCTGAGGGGGAGTCTGTTAGTGCATGCATCTATTGACTTCGTCTTGTATCGAGTCTTAGTCTTAGAATGTTAGATTAGGGCACATTTTACGAGAAAATAGGAAGTGTATTGTGTTTAGTGAGGAGATTTCGCTCATAGGGTCTTTAGCAGGAGGTTTCGCTTATATGAACCATAGGGTTTCGCTTTTATGGACATCATGTCCATATGAGCGAAATCCCTGCACTATATATATGTTACATGAGCGAAATCAGATATATATGTTCTTGATTTCCATACCGAGGTGCTGCCGGTGTGAGATTTGGTTGTAAACGCTGTAATATATGTCACACCCTGGCTTTGCGGAAGCGTGGTTAATTTGGTGTGACTTCTTAATACCATAGCTTAATCATAACAAAGCTATATGAATTAAAAATATGCAAGATCATCCATTTAAAATAAAAATATCAAAACATTGTCTTAACGGGTTAACACCCTATCCACCACAAACTTGTCCCACAAATATTACAACTCTAAACATAACATAACATAACATGATTTGAGGACTGTGACTTGTCCAGGAAAGAGTCACATTCCCCAAACCCTGGATGACCTCGGTGACTAATGCAGCGGAAAACATGCCATACCGTGCCAGATCTTTAATTCCCTGAAATACATGTAAGTTGAAAAATCAACAATAATGTTGAGCGAGTTCATGTGAAAGTGAGTAAATAAACCTTTGTATTTATCAAAAACCCTGGTATGTAGCAAATAAGGAAAAAGAGATCACCAATGGTTTGCAAGGCCATTGATATGTGTGAAATGCAAGTAGGAAGGCTCAAACCTAGCAAATTTATGCGTCGGGAACAAAGTCATCCCAAGGTCCGTTATGCTGGACCTGGGACTGGGCTCGCTACACCCAAATAGATCTACCGCTCCTGCCCCTCGGTCCTACCCTGAGGATTAATGACCTCAAGTTTCCGCCTACCCATTCACATGATCTAAAAGTAACCCTCCTTACGCTAACCATACCATGTATAAAGTAATCATAATCAAAGTAACATGTATTTCTCCCCCGCAGTTTAGAAAACTGAAAATAATTAAGAGAAAAGGGGGACATGAACTCACAGTCAGTGCGTCGCTATACCAAGTACTCCAAATATCAGGCAGCTGTGCAACGACCTACATGTGCTAATACTATTAGACGGATGGCCGTGCCTTAGCTTTATAGTTTAAGTTTTGGGAAACAGTTAGACAACCGTTCCTTTTATATACTTGGTAATTAATTTCCTTCCCAAGGATGGGGGATTTAATACATGTGTATTTGTATCATCTCATTAAGTCCCACTTAATATATTTTTACTTCTCATTCCAAAATATAAATATTTTTCTCAAAAATATTATATTTTCTCTTCACTTAATACTTTCCGAAATAATACGTTGACAAAATACGTGTTTATGAATATTTCCGTATAAAGCGTAAGTTACGTTTTAACGATTAAGTGGTAATAGTAATTACCGTTGTAACTTATACGTTTGTCGTGTAAGCGTTTGTATTATTTTGGGTTCGTCAACGTTTGTAAATATTATTTTTACTCTAAAAATAATATTTATATATTTTCACAAAATAATCATAAACAGTGTGGTGAAAAATATATTTATCGAATAAGTATTTATCACGTTTAGCTTTTGTGAAAATCCCACCTCCGATTATTTAATCAATAAAGTCATGGCGAAATATATTTTGAAATCATATCAAAAATAGTTCTAACACTTGTAAATAATTCTAAGTGTTAGGTTTTAGAAAATTTCGCCAGAGTTTCCCCTGTAACTGGAAGTGGCCACGCTTTCAAGCGTATCATTTTCTTTTACAAAATCACTTCAACAATTTCTTGATTCAATCAAACAATTTCCGACACATTAAACTAGTTTCAACACATCAAACTAGTTGATTGGTATGTAAACCGCATTATTACATGAACTTGTAGTTTTTCCGAAAACTAAAGTGTAGATCTCCTTATATTTGGTGGATCTATGTGTGAAATAGTTTAATCTTGTAAAAACCCCGTTTTTAGAATAAATCATTCTTTACAACTTCCCGACAACTTTTATAAAAATTGTTACCTTGTCGGATCTTTTGTTTCACAAGTGTTTACACACTTGTAGTTTGTAAAAATCATATTTGTTAGTGTGTCATCCGACTTTTATAAAACATGATTTTCTCGACACTTGGTTCTACGAATATACCACTTGTACATGCGTAGATCCGCTAGTTTTAGATACTATTTTACAAGTCAAAATACTTTTACACAAGTTCATGTCTTTCGTGTGGTAGAGTTTCACCTTTTAACCCTTGTACCGATAGAAACAAGCTTATGTCAAGATCTATGATCTTAACAAAGTCGGGTTAAACGATGATCAGAGCCACCACAACGTAGATCGGGCCTCAATAATCAACATATTCAAACACTACAACTTTTACACAAGTTATGAACTTTTATCCAACAAAAATCAAGTTTTAGTAAACTTTATAGATTCAAAAGATGGGTTTCCGCATTTTAACCGTTGTAAATCATATTAACCACTTTAGATACGTTCGAGAGTGAGTTTTAAACATTATACCTCTAGCTCGGGGCTAGGGAAGAATCTAGGCGAAAAGGTGGTGGATAAAAGCTAAGTAACGAGGTCCTTCCACTTCCGCTTGCTTCAAAGCTCCTAATATGTGACCCGTAAGGCTTGTAGATACTTGGAATGGAGAGATCAAGAGCCGACAATGGATGTGTGGGGGTGGGGATTCTCGGCCGAGAGTTGGGAGACAAGAGAGAGGAGAGTGTGTTGGGTTGTGAAGTGTGAGAAACTCTAATGTGAAGTGATGGTATTTATAGGAAAATTCATGTTCTTGGTCCAATGGTTCCTATGTCACCTTGATATCCAACATAAACCAATTTAATATTCAACTTTGTACTCTCCTAGTTACAAGGAGATGGAACCGGCCCAAGGGGGGGGGGGTCCTATGGTTCGATTTCAATGGTGTAGTTAGAGTTCAGTTACATCTAATAAGTTAACTTTAGGGGTTAACTCCGTTAGTTGTATGATACGTTATAATACGGGTGTTAGGGTAATCAGGGACCCTAACTGGCTCAGAAAAAGGCCAATAATACTTCTGGCAATATTTTCATGTTCCGGGTATAGTCCGGTTGTTCGGTTGGATAGTAATCCGTTAAAGTGCTTAAGTAATCTTTTAAGCGTCGTAAGTAATATTTTTAGCGACACAATTTATTCTGCAAAGTGTCAGGAATATTTCCTCATGTTTTGGCACTTTATTAGTTAGCTAGAAGCTAGTGTGTTGATAAAAGTGCTGTGTTTCGTGCTTAGAGTACGTTTTAGGCACATCCTATCATTACATCTTATTCCTAGAGACGCAGTTATACAACCCTTGTATCCCTACACACACTATGGGTGTAGTAAAATATTTCTGGCTCATAAAGGCCTTTAGAGGCAGTGTCTGCCTGATGCTGGCTATATCAGCATGTTCAATAGGTTATCCGTTCAAATGCTACTGTGCTTTTGTGCATCATGTTTGTCACTAGAGTTCAGTAAATAAATAATGTAGTGACGGAAATCAAAGTATGATGCAGATATGTACAAGTATCAACAGTTAAGTAGCAGTTTATCAGCAATCTCAGTTAAGCACAGTAATTAAGCAACAATTAATAGTTAATTAAATCGTACGGATACCTGGTTTAGTGAGGGTTGTCACATTCTCCCCCCGTTAGAAAAATTTCGTCCCGAAATTTTAAGTTCTGCTTGTAGAAGCAGGGTTCTCAGGAAATAAGTGGGGGTATTTCTCTTTCATTCGGTCCTCACGCTCCCAGGTGAATTCAGGACCATGTCTAGCATTCCAACGAACTTTAACGAGTTTGACACTGCTCTGGCGGGTCTTGTTAACTTTCCAATCCGTGACCTCAACAGGTTCTTCAACGAAGTGGAGCGTGTCATCAACATGAATTTCGTCGGTAGGAATGGCAACGTTATCTTGAGTTGGACTTCTTTTCAGATTGGATACATGAAATGTATCGTGAACACCATTTAGTTCGGCAGGTAGGTCCAACTTGTAAGCTACTAACCCGATTCTCTCCAAGATCTTGAACGGTCCAATATACCTCGGGTTCAACTTTCCACGTTTCCCAAATTGTGCCACACCCTTCCAGGGTGATACCTTCAACAAAACCATCTCACCAACTTCAAACTCTAGAGGTTTCCTGCTTCGATCCGCGTAGGCTTTCTGCTTGTCACGAGCCGCACTGATGCGGTCCCGTATCTGTGCGATCTTATCTGTGGTTTCCTGTACCATTTCAGGACCAACCAATTGTCTATCACCTGCGTCAGCCCAACAAAGCGGCGATCTGCACTTGCGCCCATATAAAGCTTCAAACGGCACGGCACCAATACTGGTGTGGTAGCTGTTGTTGTATGAAAACTCAACCAGGGGTAAATGCTTATCCCAGCTACCGCCCAAATCCATCACACATGCTCTCAGCATGTCTTCTAACGTCTGAATCGTCCGCTCGCTTTGACCGTCGGTCTGCGGGTGAAAAGCTGTGCTCAGATTCAACTTGGAGCCAAAAGCTTCCTGGAAAGATTGCCATATCCTTGACACGAACCTTCCGTCTCTATCAGAGATAATCGAGAGAGGTACTCCATGGCGTGTAACAATCTCTCTCATGTAAATTTCAGCCAATTTGCTCGTATTATCCTTCTCTCGGATAGGTAGGAAGTGTGCTGACTTCGTTAAACGGTCCACTATTACCCAAATAGTGTCATGGCCTCTGGGCGTTCTTGGCAACTTTGTAATAAAATCCATAGAGATTTGTTCCCACTTCCACTTGGGAATCTCTGGTTGTTGCAGAAGTCCTGAAGGCTTCTGGTATTCTGCCTTAACCTTGGCGCATGTTAAACATTTGCTCACATAAACAGCAACATCACCTTTCATCCTAGGCCACCAATAGTAATCTTTAAGATCCTGGTACATCTTATCCGCTCCAGGGTGGATAGAGTACCGCGATTTGTGAGCTTCATCGCAAATAACCTTCCTTAACCCCCCAAACAGAGGAACCCAAATCCTGTTCTCAAAACACAACGTTCCTTCCCTGTTTGGTACCAATAACTTCTCCATCCCACGGAGATACTCTTCTTCCAGGTTTCTTTCCTTGAGAGCTTCTTTCTGCGCGGCACGAATGCGCAAAGAAAGATTGGTCTGAATAATCATTTCCAAAGCTCTAACCCTTATGGGTTTGATCCTCTCCTTACGACTTAGGGCATCGACGACCACATTTGCCTTCCCTGGGTGATACTTTATCTCGCAGTCGTAGTCATTCAACAGCTCGACCCATCGTCTTTGCCTCATGTTCAACTCTTTCTGGTTGAATATGTGCTGGAGGCTCTTGTGATCTGTGAAGATTGTGCACTTCGTACCATAAAGGTAGTGTCTCCAGATCTTCAAAGCGAAAACCACTGCGCCAAGCTCCAAATCGTGCGTGGTATAGTTCTTTTCATGCACTTTCAGTTGGCATGACGCGTAAGCAATAACCTTCTGGCGTTGCATCAACACGCAACCCAATCCTTGACGTGAAGCGTCGCAGTATACCACGAAATCATCTGTACCTTCTGGCAGAGCTAAGATTGGCGCGTTACAAAGCTTATCCTTCAATATTTGGAATGCTTCATCCTGTTTGATTCCCCAATCAAACTTCTTATCCTTCTGCGTGAGGAGTGTCAATGGTTGAGCGATCTTTGAAAAGTTCTCGATGAACCTTCGATAATAGCTAGCCAAACCCAAGAATTGCCGAATCTCGGTTGGCGTCTTTGGCGTTTCCCAATCTTTGATCGCCTCGATCTTGGTTGGGTCCATGTGGATTCCATCTCCGTTCACCACGTGCCCAAGGAATTGCACTTCCCTTAGCCAAAACTCGCACTTAGAGAATTTGGCGTATAGCTGTTCCTTCTTCAGCAAGTCCAGAATGGCTCTAAGATGATGTTCGTGCTCAGCCTTCGTCTTTGAATAAATCAAAATATCATCGATGAATACAATCACGAACTTATCCAAGTACGGCTTGCAAACCCGATTCATCAAATCCATGAACACTGCAGGTGCGTTTGTCAAACCAAACGGCATAACGAGAAACTCGTAGTGTCCATATCGAGTTCTGAAGGCTGTCTTCGGGATACTTTCCTCCTGTATCCGTAGCTGATGGTATCCAGATCGAAGATCGATCTTTGAATAGAAGCTTGAACCTTGAAGTTGGTCAAACAGATCATCGATTCTTGGCAGGGGATACCTATTCTTGATCGTCAGCTTGTTCAACTCCCTGTAGTCAATACACATACGGAAACTACCGTCCTTCTTCTTCACAAACAAAACTGGAGCTCCCCAAGGCGAGAAGCTTGGTCGGATAAATCCCTTATCTAACAACTCTTGAAGTTGTGTCGACAGTTCCTGCATCTCAGACGGAGCAAGTCTATAAGGTGCCTTAGCCACAGGCGCGGCGCCTGGAACTAAGTCTATGCGAAACTCCACTTGCCTCTGAGGTGGCAATCCAGGCAAGTCTTCAGGAAAGACTTCTGGGTATTCCCTCACGACAGGGATGTCTTCAATCCTCGGCTCAGCAGCCTTTTTATCTACAATGTGTGCCAGAAAAGCAACACATCCTTTCTGCAAACACTTTCTCGCTTTCAGGCAGCTAATCATCCTTAACGGCGTCTCACGCTTCTCCCCATGAACAACAATGGTCTCACCATCATTGGTCGGGATACGAATAATCTTCTCATGACAAACTATCTCGGCCTTGTTACTCGATAACCAATCCATCCCTACTACCACGTCGAAGCTTCCCAACTGGACTGGTAGTAGATCCAGAGCGAACTCACGCTCTCCCAATTCAATTGCGCAACCTCGAATCACCTCGTTAGCCTCTACTAACTTCCCATTTGCTAATTCGATCGAGTATGGAATATCTAATTTACTAGCGGCTACACCAAGCATATTCTTAAATTCTAACGATACGAAGCTGTAATCGGCACCAGTATCAAACAAAACGGATGCATAGCGTTGGTTTACAGGGAACGTACCAGTGACAACATTGGGATCCTGGCGCGCTTCCCTTGCTTCTATGTTGAAAACTCTTCCGCGTGCTTGGTTTAATTCTGGGCAATTCCTTTTGTAATGCCCAACATCACCGCAGTTAAAACATCCGGGCCTCTGCCCGTTCCCACCATTGTTTCCCGCTTGGTTGTTTCCCTGATTTCGATTCATGGCGCCCGCTTGGTTAGCATGATTGGTACGGTTTCCATCACCTCCCTGGTTTCCTTGTGGGCGGTTCCCAGCACCACCACGGTTGTTCCTATTCCCATATCCTCCTTGGCCTCCCCGGCTAGCAGTGGCCCAACAAGTCTCCTTTAGGTGGCTAGCCTTCCCACATGCTTCACAAACCTTTATCCCACAACGACCAGAGTGATGTCATTGGCATGAGTTGCACTTGGTTTGTGCACCCATATATCCCTTACTTTTCTTTCTCCCACCAGCTGTATCTTGAGCTGGCGCATTCGATTCCCCTTTCTTAACCACCATCCCGGTGCCCTGCTTGAAATTTGAAAACATTCGTTTATTCCCACCTGACGACTCCACATGAGTCTCCTTTTTCTTGGGCTCAGTTTCATCAAACTTGTTCAACCGAATTGCCTCTTCGGTGAGAGCCACACTCAAATCAATGGCTTCTGTGATAGTTGCAGGTTTGGAGGAGGTCACCATGCTGATTATTTGAGGAGCCAATCCCCAAATGAAGCGTTCAATTCTCTTGAAATCAGGTGTAACCATGTAGGGTACCACATGCGACAAGTCGTGGAACCTCTGAACATACTCAGCTATCTTAGGACCTTCCATTTTTAGATGCCAGAACTCGGTCTCCAATCTCTGAATTTCAGCGCGAGAACAGTACTTCTTGCGCATGAGTTCTTTCAACTCGGTCCAAGCCAGTGCGTAAGCAGCAGCTTCGCCAAGTGTTTGGACTTGTAGATTCCACCATGATAGGGCTCCATCTAAAAATAGCCCTAAGATGTAAGTGACTTGTTGATCCAGCGCGCATTTGCTCATGCGAAGTACGGACTCGATTTTCTCAGCCCAGCGGACGAAAGCAACATCACCACCTGTGCCATCGAAGTTTACGGGCTTGCAGTCCAAGAATTGTTTGTAAGTGCACCCATGCGGTGGATTGTTGTTGTTGCCCGTGTTGCCGGAGTTGCTTCCACTCATTCCTCCTTGCGAGGCAGCATATTGAGCAATAGCGGCAGCAATGACTTGCTGTAGTTCGTCCTGAGTCGTAGGCATTGGCTGAGGTTGACGTCTTGGCGGCATCTTCTAAAGATGTATACGTCGGTCAGGCCATAATAAGCATACGTATATAGTAATAGTAATAGCACATAACATCTCATGTTATCAATATATCACACACAACATCCCATGTTTCGATCATTATACACACAACATCCCATGTCCCAACATCCCATGTCACAAAAATATAAATAAGCAATCAAGTGAATCAGATATGGTGAGAATACTGCGATTGCCATATATATCGAGACCACAATGTAGTAAGTGTATCAGTACATCACTGTGTCATACAATCATCAATCAATTAGGGGCTACATCACCCCTATCCAAAAACTATATCATGTCAGTGTCAAATACATCAAATACATCAAACAAGTATCAACAAAAGTCAGTATCATCAGCTGGTCTCCAAAATGCTGTGCAGTCACAATCGCTGTCGTCTCACCAACGTCTACCTATATAGCACTGATGAGCTCTAAGCGGATGGCGGGGGAGGAGGGGGAAAGTGAGGGTAAAGCAAGCGGCGTAACAGAAGCCAATCCTCCTCCATAGCCTGCTGAGTGCGAATAACAGAAGCAACCTGCTGCTCTAGGGTAAAGAGACGAGTAGCAAAATCTGGGGGTAAAGATCGACCTGGCTGAAGAGGGGAGTGTATCTGACCATGGCATGAACATGGTGGCAGCTGAGCTCTCTCGAGCTCCTGGAGACGCTGCGTGTGCGACTCATGCTGATGAACGAAGGACATCAAAACGTCCTCTATAGTGGGTCCAACATGAAACGAATGATATGGATCAGTAGGTGGCATGGCTGATGGCGTCGGCCAAGGCAAGGGCTCACTGGTGGGGTCAAATGGTGCCACATGAAATGGTGAAGTAGAGGGTGGAACAGATGACATCTGGGGCACGAAGGGAATAGACATCGGTACGTGCCCAAAAGGATGGGCTGAGGAACCCTCTCCAGGCCTCGCTGGAGGTACAAACTGAGGAACCTGAAGAGTGAAATCAACAGATCGTGTAACAGGGATCTGAGGGGGCAAAGGTGGGACGTCCTCGTCAGCAGGTATCCAACCGTGCTGAGCATCCTCATCGGGTGGATCCATGTGCTCTGCAAACAGTGCGTGCTCTGGCTCGAGTGGAATGGGATCAAATGGAGGAGCAACGACAGGGTCAACTGGTGCAATAGGATGGTCGACCGGTATATCAGCAACTAAAGGTGGATCAACAACAGGATCGATAGCAACAACATGATCACCAACTAACAAAGGAACACCATCAACAGGAAGATCGCCAACAGGTGGGTCAGCTATAATGGGCTCAACAGGAACACCAGCATGTACCAGGTCATGCTCATGCATAGGATCTAGAGCAGCTGCCTGCTCAGGAGCCAAGGCAGGCTCATGGTCATCAAAAGCCATATCAAAGTCGAACTCAGGATCAATAGGGTCAACTGGATCAGCGGGGTCCTCCACGAGCTGGTCCATCGGGATAAACTCAATGTCGTGATTCGGGTCGAATCCCGGAGGAAAAATGGGATCAGAATCCTCTATGTCGTCATGCTCAAATGCAAAGCTCGGGATAGGTGCTGCTGAGGAAGCCTGGTCAGGATCCGAGTCGTGTGCAAAGTGCTGTGCGCTCACCTCGTGAGAAGGTGCGGATGCCACAGACTCAAAGGAGTCTGGGATCGGTGAATGTGCGGGTGAGTCCTCAGCAGGGGCGTCAGCGATCATCAGAAGATCGCCAGCGGGAAGAAGGGCTGCATCCGGAATCTCATCCTCAAAAGGCTCGTCCTCAAACAAATCGATATCGCCGTCAGCCTCGGCGTCGAGTAGCAAGTCATATGCGGGATAGACAGCTAAAGGAATAGGAGCTGGTATCACAACTAAGGGTAAGTACTCAGCAGGAGGGTCATCAATAGGCTCATCAGCGCCGTCGGGCAGAGCGAAGGGCTGGAAGTCATCGTCATCAGTGCTCGTGTAATCGGAGGTATGCACCTCGTGCTCTGAGGATATAATGTCATCAGATACTATGGGTAAAGGTCCGGTGGTATCCGAATCACCCGTGCCTGGTGAATCCATGTGTCTGTAACAAACACAAATATGCACAAATAATCAGTAAATCAGGTAATCACATAAGCTACCAAATAATAATCACATAATCCTCCTAGTCCCACTAGCCTCCCAGCCTCCCAGACTGTCTTTCCTAGTCCCACTACCCAATTTTTCCCAGCCTCCCAGACTGACTCCCTAGTCCCACTAGCAAATTCTCCCAGCCTCCCAGACTGACTCCCTAGTCCCACTAGTCAATTCTCCCAGCCTCCCAGACTGACTCCCTAGTCCCACTAGTTAATTCTCCCAGCCTCCCAGACTGACTCCCTAGTCCCACTAGACAACTACCTCAATCCATTAGATCGAGCCTCGGCCTCCCAGACCGAGCCTCAGCCTCCCAGACTGAGCCTAAAAATAATAAATAAAATGCGCTCAACATTTGTTTATAAAAAGGTTTTGGATCTGGACTTAAGTGGTATGCAGTAAAAATGTTTTCGTGAGAGCCCTAGTGATCATAGTCTAGACTCAAGAAGGGATCCTAGTTCGCTATGATCAGAGCTCTGATACCAAGCTGTCACACCCTGGCTTTGCGGAAGCGTGGTTAATTTGGTGTGACTTCTTAATACCATAGCTTAATCATAACAAAGCTATATGAATTAAAAATATGCAAGATCATCCATTTAAAATAAAAATATCAAAACATTGTCTTAACGGGTTAACACCCTATCCACCACAAACTTGTCCCACAAATATTACAACTCTAAACATAACATAACATAACATGATTTGAGGACTGTGACTTGTCCAGGAAAGAGTCACATTCCCCAAACCCTGGATGACCTCGGTGACTAATGCAGCGGAAAACATGCCATACCGTGCCAGATCTTTAATTCCCTGAAATACATGTAAGTTGAAAAATCAACAATAATGTTGAGCGAGTTCATGTGAAAGTGAGTAAATAAACCTTTGTATTTATCAAAAACCCTGGTATGTAGCAAATAAGGAAAAAGAGATCACCAATGGTTTGCAAGGCCATTGATATGTGTGAAATGCAAGTAGGAAGGCTCAAACCTAGCAAATTTATGCGTCGGGAACAAAGTCATCCCAAGGTCCGTTATGCTGGACCTGGGACTGGGCTCGCTACACCCAAATAGATCTACCGCTCCTGCCCCTCGGTCCTACCCTGAGGATTAATGACCTCAAGTTTCCGCCTACCCATTCACATGATCTAAAAGTAACCCTCCTTACGCTAACCATACCATGTATAAAGTAATCATAATCAAAGTAACATGTATTTCTCCCCCGCAGTTTAGAAAACTGAAAATAGTTAAGAGAAAAGGGGGACATGAACTCACAGTCAGTGGGTCGCTATACCAAGTACTCCAAATATCAGGCAGCTGTGCAACGACCTACATGTGCTAATACTATTAGACGGATGGCCGTGCCTTAGCTTTATAGTTTAAGTTTTGGGAAACAGTTAGACAACCGTTCCTTTTATATACTTGGTAATTAATTTCCTTCCCAAGGATGGGGGATTTAATACATGTGTATTTGTATCATCTCATTAAGTCCCACTTAATATATTTTTACTTCTCATTCCAAAATATAAATATTTTTCTCAAAAATATTATATTTTCTCTTCACTTAATACTTTCCGAAATAATACGTTGACAAAATACGTGTTTATGAATATTTCCGTATAAAGCGTAAGTTACGTTTTAACGATTAAGTGGTAATAGTAATTACCGTTGTAACTTATACGTTTGTCGTGTAAGCGTTTGTATTATTTTGGGTTCGTCAACGTTTGTAAATATTATTTTTACTCTAAAAATAATATTTATATATTTTCACAAAATAATCATAAACAGTGTGGTGAAAAATATATTTATCGAATAAGTATTTATCATGTTTAGCTTTTGTGAAAATCCCACCTCCGATTATTTAATCAATAAAGTCATGGCGAAATATATTTTGAAATCTTATCAAAAATAGTTCTAACACTTGTAAATAATTCTAAGTGTTAGGTTTTAGAAAAATTTCGCCAGAGTTTCCCCTGTAACTGGAAGTGGCCACGCTTTCAAGTGTATCATTTTCTTTTACAAAATCACTTCAACAATTTCTTGATTCAATCAAACAATTTCCGACACATTAAACTAGTTTCAACACATCAAACTAGTTGATTGGTATGTAAACCGCATTATTACATGAACTTGTAGTTTTTCCGAAAACTAAAGTGTAGATCTCCTTATATTTGGTGGATCTATGTGTGAAATAGTTTAATCTTGTAAAAACCCCGTTTTTAGAATAAATCATTCTTTACAACTTCCCGACAACTTTTATAAAAATTGTTACCTTGTCGGATCTTTTGTTTCACAAGTGTTTACACACTTGTAGTTTGTAAAAATCATATTTGTTAGTGTGTCATCCGACTTTTATAAAACATGATTTTCTCGACACTTGGTTCTACGAATATACCACTTGTACATGCGTAGATCCGCTAGTTTTAAATACTATTTTACAAGTCAAAATACTTTTACACAAGTTCATGTCTTTCGTGTGGTAGAGTTTCACCTTTTAACCCTTGTACCGATAGAAACAAGCTTATGTCAAGATCTATGATCTTAACAAAGTCGGGTTAAACGATGATCAGAGCCACCACAACGTAGATCGGGCCTCAATAATCAACATATTCAAACACTACAACTTTTACACAAGTTATGAACTTTTATCCAACAAAAATCAAGTTTTAGTAAACTTTATAGATTCAAAAGATGGGTTTCCGCATTTTAACCGTTGTAAATCATATTAACCACTTTAGATACGTTCGAGAGTGAGTTTTAAACATTATACCTCTAGCTCGGGGCTAGGGAAGAATCTAGGCGAAAAGGTGGTGGATAAAAGCTAAGTAACGAGGTCCTTCCACTTCCGCTTGCTTCAAAGCTCCTAATATGTGACCCGTAAGGCTTGTAGATACTTGGAATGGAGAGACCAAGAGCCGACAATGGATGTGTGGGGGTGGGGATTCTCGGCCGAGAGTTGGGAGACAAGAGAGAGGAGAGTGTGTTGGGTTGTGAAGTGTGAGAAACTCTAATGTGAAGTGATGGTATTTATCGGAAAATTCATGTTCTTGGTCCAATGGTTCCTATGTCACCTTGATATCCAACATAAACCAATTTAATATTCAACTTTGTACTCTCCTAGTGACAAGGAGATGGAACCGGCCCAAGGGGGGGGGTCCTATGGTTCGATTTCAATGGTGTAGTTAGAGTTCAGTTACATCTAATAAGTTAACTTTAGGGGTTAACTCCGTTAGTTGTATGATACGTTATAAAACGGGTGTTAGGGTAATCAGGGACCCTAACTGGCTCAGAAAAAGGCCAATAATACTTCTGGCAATATTTTCATGTTCCGGGTATAGTCCGGTTGTTCGGTTGGATAGTAATCCGTTAAAGTGCTTAAGTAATCTTTTAAGCGTCGTAAGTAATATTTTTAGCGACACAATTTATTCTGCAAAGTGTCAGGAATATTTCCTCATGTTTTGGCACTTTATTAGTTAGCTAGAAGCTAGTGTGTTGATAAAAGTGATGTGTTTCGTGCTTAGAGTACGTTTTAGGCACATCCTATCATTACATCTTATTCCTAGAGACGCAGTTATACAACCCTTGTATCCCTACACACACTATGGGTGTAGTAAAATATTTCTGGCTCATAAAGGCCTTTAGAGGCAGTGTCTGCCTGATGCTGGCTATATCAGCATGTTCAATAGGTTATCCGTTCAAATGCTACTGTGCTTTTGTGCATCATGTTTGTCACTAGAGTTCAGTAAATAAATAATGTAGTGACGGAAATCAAAGTATGATGCAGATATGTACAAGTATCAACAGTTAAGTAGCAGTTTATCAGCAATCTCAGTTAAGCACAGTAATTAAGCAACAATTAATAGTTAATTAAATCGTACGGATACCTGGTTTAGTGAGGGTTGTCACAATATAAATAAAGAGTGTGATTTAAGTGAAGATCTAGCAGTTTCTACGTTGGTTACTTGTTTTCCACACCTGTAACTGATCGAAACTCCCCTGATAGACTCGTTCGGGTTAGAATACGATCCTACATAAATAAAGGAATCTCTCATGACTTTTCTGCTCCCAGAACCCCTCAACAAAATGGGGTTGTTGAAAGAAAAAATAGAACCTTAGTAGAAGCTGCCAGAACAATGCTTGCATATGCCAAAATGCCCTCTCACTTTTGGGCAGAAGCAATTGCAAATGCATGTTTTACTCAAAACAGAACTCTCATCAACAAAAGGCTAAACAAAACACCCTACAACATTATAAATAATAGAATTCCAAGTGTAAAATTTTTACACACATTTGGTTGTGGATGTTTTGTTTTCAATGATTTTGAAAGCTTTGAAAAATTTGACAGAAAAGCAGAGAAAGGTATTTTTCTTGGATATTCATGGTCCTCAAAAGCTTATAGAATTTTTATTCTTAATACAAGGACAATCAGAGAAAGTTTATATGTCTCATTTGATGACTCATCAGAGACTGAAGTTTCTGATGAATACATGAAAGAAATAAACTTTTCTGACAAACAAGAAAATTATGAGCATCTCTTTGAAATGATATCAGAAGATCTTTTAGAACATGATAAAGCTAGTACATTTAAATCATCAGAAATATCATGTACTAACCCTGAAGAACAAGTAAATAGCACAACAGAAAATCAAAATTCTGGTGCTTTACATGAAACAGAGATAACTGAACAGGGGGAAACTTCAAATCCCTCAGAACCAACAATTATTCAAAACAGGTTAAGATGGATCAAAGGGCATGTTCATTCTGATATCATTGGCAATCTAGCTGATGGTGTGAGAAAAGATCTGCAACTTCACATGAATGTGCATATGCTGGGTTCTTAAGTACAATAGAACCCAAATCTGCCAAAGAAGCTCTGAATGATCCAGATTGGATACAAGCTATGCAAGAAGAGCTGGATCAATTCGAAAAGAGCAAGGTATGGGATCTGGTACCCAAGCCCAAAGACAAATCTGTCATAAGCTCAAAATGGGTATACATGAATAAATCTGATGAAAATGGCATAATCACAAGGAACAAAGCAAGGTTAGTAGTCAAAGGTTACTGTCAACAAGAAGGTATTGATTATGATGAAACCTTTGCACCAGTGGCTAGATTAGAAGCTGTAAGAAATTTTCTTGCTTATGCTGCATCCAAGGATTTCAAAGTTTATCAAATGGATGTAAAATCAGCTTTCCTAAATGGTAAAATTGAAGAAGAAGTTTATGTGCAACAACCTGAAGGCTTTGTTGATCCAAAATTTCAAAATCATGTTTATAGATTAACCAAAGCCTTGTATGGATTGAAGCAAGCTCCAAGAGCCTGGTATGAAACATTATCAAACTTCTTACTCAATTCTGGATTTACCAAAGGTACTATTGACACCACACTGTTTCTCAAAACACACAAAAACTATACCTTGTTGGTTCAGATATATGTTGATGACATTATATTTGGATCAACAAATGAAAAATTTTGCAAAAAGTTTCAAAAATTAATGACCAGCCATTTTGAAATGAGCATGATGGGTGAATTAACCTTTTTCTTAGGGTTACAAGTCAAACAAAGAATTGATGGAATATTTTTGAGTCAATCAAAATATGTCAAAACAATTCTACAAAAATATTCACTTGAAAACTGCTCAGTTTCAAAAACTCCCATGGCAACAGGGAACAAATTGGATTCTGATAAAGATGGAATAAGTGTAGATATTAAAACCTATAGGGGGATGATAGGGTCGCTGTTATACTTAACTGCAAGTAGACCAGACATCATGTTTGCTACATGTTTTCTGGCCAGATATCAATGTGACCCTAAGGAATCTCATTTAAAAGCTGTAAAAAGGGTTTTCAAATATCTAAAAGGCACTTCAGAACTTGGTCTCTTGTATCCAAAGGATACAAACCTTGAATTAATTGCATACACAGATGCAGATTATGCAGGGTGTAAGATTGACAGAAAAAGCACATCTGGTGCTTGTCAAATCTTGGGGGAAAAATTGGTATGTTGGGCAAGCAAGAAGCAAAACTATGTTGCCACATCAACAGCAGAGTCAGAATATGTTGCAGCAGTAAGCTGTTGTTCACAAGTGCTGTGGATGCAAACTCAACTGAAGGACTATGGAGTAAATCTGACAAAAATACCAATTTTGTGTGATTCAAAGAGTGCAATTGCAATAACAGAAAATCCAGTTCATCACTCAAGAACCAAACACATAGATGTCAGATATCACTTCATAAAAGATCATGTGGAGAAAGGTAACATTGAAATGTATTTTGTTCCAACTGAAAACCAAATTGCTGATATATTTACAAAACCTCTTGATGAAAAGAGACATAATTTTTTGATCAGCAAACTTGGCATGGTCAACATAAGAGATGAAAATGTTTCAGAAATAAAAACAAAACAAAATGAAAACCAAGTTGATAATCATCAAGTTACTGCGAATGAAAGGACAATTAAATAAAATTCTGATGCAGAAATTCATCTATCTGATGAAAAATCAGAAGATTTAATAAATCATCAATAAAATGTGATGATTTACCAGAAATTCTGATTTACATCAGGAACTTTTGTTTAATTGTGCATAATAATCAGTAATCATCAAAAGTCCATATCTTCATACATATTCCATTTGTATAAATTTTTTTTGTTGTTTAAAAAAGAGGGGGGGGGGGAACATGACATGCATGAAGATAAAATTAAATCCAAAGAATTCAATCGTCACAAATATTTTTTTTTTAAAAAAAAGGATTTTTTTGAACATGCAACGTCATTCGGTTATAAGGAGTTTAACAGAAACACGTAAGCACCAATATCATTAGGAGCTATGAAAGTAGCCGCCCACCTATTGAATGCTTACTCACATAAAATGCTCAGTAGACTGTCATATTCACTGCAATAGATATCGTCTTAAATGAAGAGAAGAAATTTTTTTTGTTAATATGAAACTATCACTTTCACCTATAAATATTAACAATCTGAAAAAGACATTCTTCACAACAAAATCTTCTCTTCAAAAGCCTACCATCAGAAAAACTTCTTATTTCAAAATGAACCACCCAAAATCAATGGAATCCAACCAATTCCCTATCAAACTTTACGAACATCATAATCTCAGATTAAGATCCAACTTAGAAGGACCTGCATGGGAGGAATGCAGGTTTGTATACAATATGATCATGAGAAGTCCTTTGGGCTTTGCCATGTCTACACATGTCACCATATATCCAGAACTTCTTCGGGAGTTCTAGTGGAATGCTCAAGTTGTTATGAGTGGCACTTCTATGTGGATAAGAAGTGAGGTTATGGGGGTAGAGATCACCCTAAAAGAGGAAACACTCAGAGATGTCCTCAAATTGGGTGACTATCGAAGGATCAGTATATTGGAAAAGGCAGAAGTGCAAAGGACCTTGACTGAAATGGGCTACAATTCAAGCAATGTGTCAAGGCAAATTTGCAAATCTGGGTTCATACCACCTTTTCAATATTTGGTAACACAGCTGAGTGTCTGCTTTTCGAAAAAGACAGGACACTTTAATGAGCTGTCTTACAGGGTGATCGAAGTGGCACATGCTATTGTACAGGAAAAACCTTACAATTATGCTAAGTTTCTCATGAGAGACTTAGAAGGAAACGTCCATGACCGTAATCCTTTTCTGATCTACCCTCGTTTCGTAACCAAAGTAATCACAAGTCAACTTGACTTTGGTGGTGTGAGAAGTTGTTATACAAGAGCTGAACTAGCACTTCAAGAAAACTTAAGAGTTGCTTCCCTGGTTCCATCAACCTTTCATACAGGAAGAATAACCAGTCTCTGGTTATATGTGAAGTGCATGTATAACGTGTTGGATGAAGATGATGAGTAGTTAGGTCTATCTGTGTTTGTTTTAGCTTGTTAAATTTTTTTTGTGTGTGTTCTAACCCACTTTTGGTCAGTAATATATTCAGTTTTTCTTAATTGAATGTTAATTAAATATGTCAATAGGTCCAGGGGGAACTAAGAAATCTTGTCTGATGATAACAAGGAAAATCTGGTAAGAATCAAATGAAATCTGATAGGATATGATAAATCATCAGACTCTGATAAAATTTATCAGAAATTTCATTAAAACATCACAAATCAGATGCAAAGAAACAAAAAAAATCTAGATTATTTTTAGATATGTTTCTTTCAATTTTTTTCTGAGGACTGGAACAAGCTATATGAAAGAGACTTCCTGATACATCAGAACAAAATTGTGGAGTTCACAAGATCAAGGTAAGAAATTTTATTAGACTCCACTCATTCCCTCTCATCTTAAAAAAAAAATTGATTCAGACTCCTATAAATGAATCAAATATCTTCTGATGATATATATATGGGAAAATTCAACTCTTTATGAAACATATAGAGATCTTTCAATATATATATCATTAAAAGAACAACATGGGAAAGCACTCAATTGACGAAAAGGCTTTTGATTGGACCAATTCTGAAATCAAAAAGGGTCCCACATAAAAATGTGCAAGTTGGATACTAGTGTTTATCTTTTAAACATCGTTGGAATCTCTAAGTTGTCTTGAATGAGATATACATTAAATTAGAGATAAACCAAGGGTTTTTCAAAAAACGGTTGCGTCTTTAAAAGATTAAAACATCATTAAGGTGTCATAAAACACCTTGATTACAAACAACCCACGAAAAACACTCAAAAATCTCTGTCTCAGCTCACTATAAATATCCCCTCCAACAACAGAGACGTCCATCTTCAATCTCAATTCTCAAAACCCTAAAAACCCTTTTCAAAAGCAAAAACCCAAATCCTAAATGGCTGCCTCAAACAACAGTCCACCTCCAGCTGAACACTCTGTTCCCCTAACCACTGAAGCTGAATATCTTCCTTTGAAGAACAACAATGAAGCAATGAACACCAATATCGAACAATATGATGTGAAGTGTCAAATTCTCATTGAGTTTCTGATCAGAAGCCCAATAGCTCATGCTCTTACAAAGACCAGAGAGGTACCAGAAAGATTGCTACAACAGGTTGTAAACACTCTCAAAGCTCATAGTACAAATATGGAGCTAACAACACATGTATGGGAAGATATCTTCATCAAAATCACACCAGAGAAAATAAGGGAATGTTTGGAACTACCCTTAAATCAAGAGTATGAAGATGCACCACCAAAAGAAGACATGTTTGAATAACTTGATGCTGTAATGGGATGCAAGGCGAAGATTTCAAAAATCAACGAGTTCAAGAGGAACAAGCTACCTGCCTTTTGGCAAGTATTGATGGAAATATTGAATAAATGTTTATCATCCAAGATCGGAGGTACGGATCAGATAAATATGAATATTCTAACAATCATGTTCAGCCTTATAACTGGGTTGAATATTGATTTTGGAACAGAAATATTTAATCTGGTCAAAAGATCAATTCTGACCAAAACTAGAAAGATAGATTCACATCTACCATTTCCCAGATTTTTATCCATCATAATTTCTGATGTTTTTTTCTGAAAGAAATCTGCAAACTCCAAAATCAAAATATATGTGGAGATCAGAAATTATGAGACCTTGGAGTGCTGCAGGGTCATGGAAGTCAGACTTTGATGTACCTGTTCTACCAGAAAATATGATGGATCTTGTACCAAAAAATTCATCATACAGAGCAGAATACATGAGAATGTTAAGTAGGCAAGCAGAAACAAAAGAAGGATTTGAAAAGGTGTCACCCATGGAGCATGATGCAGAAGAATCAAGCACACCAAGAATAGAGCAGCAGGATGAATCTGATCCACATCTGGCTGATAAAGATGTGCATCTGACTCATGCAACAGAAGAACATCATGCTGAAGGCTCACATATTGGAGAAACATGTGCAACACAATCTAAACTCAATATATTTTATACTTCTGAAAGTGATTCTGATGAATCAATTCAACCAAGATATGAAATATTACAAAGAAGCACTGTTTTTACAAAACAAAATGTGAGTGAAACAAAAGACCCATTTTCTGAGTCAGACACTGAGGAGGAAAATGTGGTAACAACAGGTGGAGATCAGTTCACTGATCAAGGAAACCTGGATGAGAAAAATAAAAGTTTCTCAACAACTCATGGAGAATCTGAAAAGGTTCAAGGATGTGAGGAAAACCAGGACTTGAATTTGTTTCAAATTTCTGGTGAGGAAACAGAGAATTTGGATACTTCCACCTCTTAACCTCAGAACATCAGAAAATGTGTTTTCTGGTGGTGTTAGAAGAGAAACATCTGTTGTTTCTCCTATTTCCCAAGAACAACTATCTATGTCTCCAAAACAACTTCATAAAGAACTTGAAGATGAAGCTGCTGCTGAGAAAACAGTCATGAACGAAAAACTTGATCTGATACTGGAAGAAATCAGAAATCAATAATCAGAAGTCAAAGCTCTATCAGAGACTGTCAAAGCTGTGCAGAAACAAACTGAAGAAAATAGTGCGGCTCTCAAAGAAATACAAAAGTCATCAGCAAACAAAGGAACTTCTTCAGAAATGGAAAAGGCTCTTAAAGAACTGCATGATATCAAGAAAAAGATGACAGAGATTGCAACTGCAGGAGAAAGTTCAAGTTCAGGAAGGCTTCTTGAAGAAATACAACTTCTCAGAGCCAACAACAGCAGTCTTACTGAGGCTTTTGAAAAGTTGGTACTGGAATTAAGTGAACAAAGAAATAAAGAAAATCAGGAGTTTCAGAAGATAAAGAAGCAAGAAGAAACAAACAGTCAATCTCTTACTAACATTCACTTGCTAATAAAAAGATTGCAATACAATGTTGCCACACTGGAAAAAGTTGATCTTCATAAACTAAAGACTCCAATTCCACAAGAAAGACAAGCAAAAGAATCAGAAAGTCCCCAACATCAACCAGAAACCATCCAACAAGAACAAATGAAGCAAACAGAAGCTATAACAGTTCAAAAAGAAAAGCAGACCATGGGTCCACCACCAGATAAACAAAAGTTACCCATGGGTCCTCCACCAAGCATATCAAAGCCAGACACTTCAAGTTTCCAACATAAAGAATACACTTCAGCTCAACCATCAACTACAACCATCACTGGAGAAACAGATTTTCGCATAAGGATGGACACAAAAGAGAAGCGAAGAATGGAACATGAAGTGACCTCTTCAAAAAGGCCAAGAAAAATAATGAGAGAAGACTAAGAAGGAAACATCAAAGAATCAGAAGTGCTGGAAGGTGATCTACACACCATGTATCCAGAAGAACATCTAAAGCACTACTATTGGAAAGGTCCAGAAGACAACCCAACAAGGCCACTCTCACCAATGAGTAAAGGTATTTATGAACAAAGAAAAAATGGCAGCTGGGTGATATTGCACAACAAATTGATCAATCCAATAGTATCAATTGAAAGAGTTGATACTTTGACTACTGGAGGAGGCTTACTAGGGAATGAAAGTCAAAACAAGTACACCCTAGTCAGAAAAGAGAAAGATGTTCAAAAAGTTACTGATGTAGACCTGGCTGATGAAATTCATCCAATGGACATAGTCAAGATGAAGAACATCATTGATGAATGGAAAGGTGGTTCAGTAGTGATCAGGAGAGCCCTTGACAGTGTTAAAAATGCAGGAGCGAAATTATACAAAAGAGCAGCATTAGCAGACTTTGATCTGTGTATCAATTTCGAGTATAGCACTAAGGTGTTAATACCTCCACCCAACACAATTATTCCAGCTGAAATCCCTTCAAAATTAGCTAGAACTGGTGCAATCTTTGACACACCAGAAATCTGTGCAGTCTTCAAAGATGCTCATAATGAGAAAGCTCTATTCAGAATCAGTGAAATTTGCAGGTACTCAAACCAAACTTTAAAGTATATAAGAAACTGCATAAATGAGAAATAAGAGAAGCTCAAGATGAAAGGAAAGAACAATGAGCAGCTGAGAAAGAAAATTGAAGATTGCATTGAAGATTGGATGGAAGCAAGAGAATGGTACAAATCGATGTACAAGGCAACTCAAAAGATAATTGATCACAAGAAGAAGCTGAAACCAGGAGACAAACACAGAGGTGGAGTGAAGATCAATTGAATGAATTGATGAGATAGAAATTTTTTTTGAACAATGTTTAGAATTTGTTTTTTTGTTTCTTTTACAATGGTTGGATGGTCTATGCTTTAACTTTTATGTTTTATGCTTTATGTCTGTGGGACATAGTCACTTGATCTTTCTTTTTCAAGAATTAGTTAAAAGTTGTTTACATTTGGACATAGAGATAGTTCATTTTCTTACAATACTTAGGGGGAAACTGTTAGGAAACTTTATTTGTAAGTATTGAAGAAAATCTCAATCAACTGGATCTCTGAAGAAGATAACAGTCCTGAAGAACACAGCAAGATGAAGAAAAATAGTTGGGACAACTAAAAAGCAAAGTATCTATTACAAAGAATCTCATGTTGATAAAGAGTTGATTTGGATTATCAAAGAAGGTCGTTTCTGATGGATCTGATGATATTTCTGATGAAATATCATCAGTTTCTGACAAATTCTGATCATCAAACTTTCTGATGATTTGTTCACCAGAATTTCTGATGAAGTGGCTTATCAGAAATTCTGATAACAGACCCACTTGTCTAAAATCACAACTCTATCCTGCCACCCATGACCGAAGCATGACATTATTGGTTTTCATGATTACAAATGCAACTTGAACGATGGATTCAATGAATATGTCAAATTGCTACTTTATGCAGGACTTATTGCATGAATAAACAATTGTTTATTCATGTCCACAGCCGTCTATAAATAGAAGGCTCGAGAGGCAGAAGATACTTGAGTTTGAAGCTTAGCATTCACATACAAACACTCAAACTCCAACTGCTCTTCTCACCCACAGAAATCAAGATTCATTTGTATTAGATAATAATCTTACAATCACCTTGTTAAACTAATTTGTTTCAAAGTGATATAAACTTGATAATTCTGTAGGTCTTGTTTCTTGAAAGTCTGATTTCCATTTCCGCACATCTTTTTCACATATACTGAAATCACTTGCCATATTACGTAAAAAGAAGTTGTTAAGGCCATACTGGGTCCAACAAGTTCAAAACCCAAAACGTAAGTTTAAAAGTCCATAAGCTTAACATGGAACTCAACAGTCCATGTCCCACAACGATCTCGTCCTTCAGTGCAAGCTCCATCTAAGCACCTAACGACCTGCAAGGCATATAGTAACGAATCAACAACAAAGTTGAGCGAGTTCACAGATGGGTGTTCGTTTTAAGTTGTTTCAAAACATAAGTTTCTTTTAGCTGGCTTACTTGTCGTGGGGGTTACCCCATAGTTTAAAAACATAGTCATCCCTTTCCTTTTTCTCTGGCTCCCAGCCGTGGGGGCTACCCCATGAATATCCCACTAGACCTGTTACTATATCGACTACTGACTGAAGTAAGTTGGGCGCCCTAAGTCAATGTCTATCATCGTTGACGTGCCCAGATCCATTAGTTCACTCCCGTCCTCTGCGGCACGGTGTGAGGCTTGTCAAACCTAATAGCGCTATTTAACTAATGACCCGTTCACCATTGGCCCGGCGATTAAGTCGATATAAAAATGAGGGACTTAATGATAGAGTTTTTGTCTAGTGTCAATGTTGTCACCGTTCAGTTAAGAGGGTGGAGGTACGTGTCCCGTACAAGGAGATCACGCAGGTTCCAATGTTGTCACCCTTCAATTAAGAGGGTGGAGGTACGTATTCTACCCAAGAAGAATACGCAGGTTTCCTTTCAATCAATTACCCATTCCCAACCACCGGGAATCCCATGCCTTGTAGAAAGTGTGAACTCACCTTAGGTTAGCTCGGAAGATAGGCAAAAATGTCAATCGAGCTATTTGTGTTCAACCACGTCCTAACATGGTTACCATACAAGTCAGGTCTAGGTTCAAGTAGTGCACGTAAGTTTACACATAAACTAACAAGTTACGAACACATAACAATCATGGCATACACGTAGAACACGTTAACAATAACAGTCAAGTACACATAAGGCTCAAACTTGTGCGATTCAGATGATTGGGCGGGTGAGCTTGTGCGAGCCCAATAATCTTGTGCGATTCGGTAATTAAAGCCCAATCAATAACCGGCCCAACCTGTTGTGCGATCAGCACAAACTTGTGCGATCCGCAACGGGTTGTGCGATCCAAAGCTTGCCCCGACCTATTAACGTGCAACCCAACATCTTGTGCGGCCCAAAAGACATTAACAGTTTTATATTTGTGTGGCCCAACATGTTGTGTGATCAGCACAACCTTGTGCGACTCACAACATGTTGTGCGATCCTGCAATAATGAGTTGTACAGTGTGCTATAACAGTTGTACCCTAAAATATCCTAGCTTGTGCGACTGGCCTTGTGCGACTGGCCTTGTGCGATCGGTTACATGATTTCCTTGATTCATGCAATCAGTTCCAAATCATTCAAACAGTTTCCTACTTTGATTTAATCGATTAAGTCAAGCATTTTCCAATTAATTTTCATGAACCCTTATACATCCAAATCATGAACAAACGTCATTCAATCGAATCATCAACTAATGGGTTCATGTGTTAACATGAAACCTATCATGTCAAACAATTAAACATCCAAATACAATCACATAACAACCGATTTACATGTATTCGATTCTTGATCAATATCAACATCTTACAATCAAGAATCCCCATATACCACACATGTGAGCCGATTTATATGAACACCAAATCCCATCAATTTACATTATAATTGATCATCTATTTTAATCTTGCCAACCCATATCATCAACGACTCTATTAACAGGAACCTTAAGTCATTATGCGAGATCAAAACTATCACAACATCAATTAGCATACAATCAAGCAATAACCAAAATACTAACCGGATTGAATACTTGAAACGAAGAGGGCTTCGGGTGATTGGGGGGGGGGGCTGCCGTCGGGTTCTAAAGAGAGGGAGAGAGCTTTAGGGTTTTTTGTGTGTTAAGTGTTTGCAAATAATCGGAAACAAACCCCACACATGGGTGTTTGTATGCGTATAAAAGGAGTGGGCCGAACCCTTCCTTGGGCTGCCTTTGGTTTCGAGTTCAAGGAGAGTTGGCCGAGAGTGGTGTGCCCAAAAGGGCTTATGCGATTGGACTAGTGTTGTGCGATCGAGATTTATTATACACTTATACTTATAACACAATCACACATAACATGTAACATTCAACTCACAATCATTCCATTAAAATCAACATATCAATTAGTCACATAATGTTCATACAAATTACATCAAGCACCAAGATAGGTTCTGAAATACGAGTTGTCACATCATCCCCAAGTTGAAAGAAATTTCGTCCCGAAATTTAGCACGTAGTCACTTAGGAAGCTAGTTGAGTGGCGTGGTTTCCTGGTTTTCCTGGGGTGTCACATCATCCCCCCTTTGGTTTGGAATTTCGTCCCGAAATTCCGCAGTAGCTTCAGCCTCAGTAGTGGTTTCACTTTTCTCGAACAACTGGGAATACTTGTGTTTCATTTGGTCTTCTCGTTCCCAGGTAAACTCTAGGCCACGACAGGAGTTCCAACGAACTCGAACAATGGGTATCCTGGTACGTTTGAGAACCTTAACTTCTCGGTCCGTAATTTCTACTGGTTCCTCGACAACTCGCAATTGATCGTCGATCGTGAGTTCCTTGAAAGGAACTATGAGGGTCTCATCTGATAGGAACTTCTTCAGATTTGACACATGGAATACATTGTGAACTCCACTGAGTTCTTTAGGTAGATTCAATCTATATGCCACTTTGCCAATTTTCTCAGTGATTTCAAAAGGTCCGACATAACATGGATTTAGCTTGCCTCGTTTACCAAAACGAACCACACCTTTCCAAGGTGAGACTTTAAGTAGCACTCGATCCCCAACCTGGAACTCGAGCGGTTTCCTGCGCTGATCAACGTAGCCTTTCTGACAGTCACGAGCTGCCGCTATTCGTTGTCGTATCTGGGCAATCTTTTCCGTCGTGTCGATGACGAGTTCTGGGCCAGTGATTTGGCTGTCACCAACTTCTACCCAGCATAAGGGTGATTGGCATTTTCGTCCATACAGAGCCTCGAACGGAGCAGCCTGGATGATAGAGTGGTAAATATTGTTATAAGAAAACTCCACCAAAGGTAGATGCTTTTCCCAACCGTTACCAAAGTCGATTACACATGCTCGAAGCATGTCTTCAAGAGTTTGGATGGTGCGTTCAGTCTGCCCCTCCGTCTGTGGATGATATGCTGTGCTCATGTCTAGACGCGAGCCAAAGGATTTGTGCATCGCCTGCCACAAATCAGATGTAAAATGTGGATCACGATCAGAAATGATGGAAGTTGGCACCCCGTGCCTCGAGACTACTTCCTTCAAGTAGATGTCTGCTAGAGTAGAAAATTTATCTGTTTCCTTGATAGCCAGGAAATGTGCAGATTTGGTTAGCCGATCCACTATCACCCAAATGGTATCGTTTCCTCGTTGAGATCTGGGTAAGCCAGTAACAAAGTCCATGAAAATTTGCTCCCATTTCCATGTCGGGATTTCTGGTTACTGAAGTAGGCCTGATGGCTTCTGGTATTCAACCTTGACCCTAGCACAGGTCAGACATTTACTAACATTGGTCGCTATGTTAGCCTTCATGTGGGGCCACCACTACGTAGTTTTGAGATCGTGGTACATCTTATCAGAGCCAGGGTGTACCGAGTAACGAGACTTGTGTGCTTTATCCATCACAAGCTCACGCAGATTACCATAAAATGGGACCCAGATACGCCCCGCTAAGTAGTAAGCACCATCTTCTTTTAGTTCCAACCGTTTCTCCAATCCCCACAGGGACTCAGCCTTGATGTTCTCTTCTTTCAATGCTGCAATCTGAACATCACGAATTTGGGTGGGAAGACGAGAGTGAATAGTAAGCTGCAACGCACGTACACGCTTAGGTTTGGTTTCTTTACGGTTGAGGGCGTCAGCCACCACACTGGCTTTACCTGGATGGTACTTGATTGCGCATTCGTAGTCGCTAAGGAGTTCGACCCATCGACGCTGTCGCATGTTCAGCTCCTTCTGATCGAAGATATGCTGGAGACTCTTGTGATCGGTGTAAAGAGCAAACACCACTGCTCCCAAATCCAAGTCGTTAGTAGTGTAATTCTTTTCATGAACTTTAAGTTGGCGTGATGCGTAAGCAATGACTTTCTCATGTTGCATCAACACACAACCAAGTACTTGGATTGACGCGTCACAATAGACCACAAAATCGCATGTGCCTTCAGGTAACGAGAGAATAGGTGCGCTACAAAGCTTCAACTTCAGCTGCTGAAATGCGGATTCCTGAGCATCACCCCAACAGTAGGTGATATCCTTCTGAGTTAGAACAGTAAGAGGTTGCGTAATCTTCGAGAAATCCTTGATAAACCTTCTGTAGTAACCCGCCAAACCCAAGAATTGGCGGATTTCAGTTGGAGTTCGAGGTGCAGGCCAGTTCTTGATTGAGTCAACCTTGGATGGATCAACATGAATCCCATCCTCATTAACCATGTGGCCTAAGAAATGGACTTCACGAAGCCAGAAGTCACATTTTGAAAACATAGCGTAAAGCTGTTCTGCTCGAAGAAGTTCTAGAATGAGTCGTAGATGACGCTCGTGCTCCTCCTGACTCTTAGAATAGATCAGGATGTCGTCGATGAAACCAATAACGAACTTGTCCAAGTAAGGTTTGCACACTCGGTTCATAAGATCCATGAAGACCGCAGGTGCGTTTTTCAACCCGAAGGGCATAACCAGAAACTCGTAATGTCCGTAACGAGTCGTGAATGCTGTCTTGGAGATGTCCTCGTCTCGGACTCTCAGCTGATGATAGCCCGATCTCAGATCAATCTTTGAGTAGAAGCTCGACCCTTGCAACTGGTCGAACAGGTCATCTATACGAGGAAGAGGATAAAGATCCTTCACTGTCACCTTGTTGAGTTCGCGATAGTCTATACACATTCGGAAGGTACCGTCTTTCTTCTTCACAAACAGAACTGGGGCTCCCCAGGGCGAAGAGCTAGGATGAATGAATCCCTTGTCCAAAAGCTCTTGTAGTTGTGCTGACAATTCTCCTAGTTCAGCTGGGGCTAAGCGATAGGGTGCATGAGCTATAGGCTCTGCTCCAGGAGCTAGCTCGATTTGAAACTCGACCTGACGATGAGGCGGAAGACCAGGTAATTCCTCAGGGAATACCTCAGGAAAGTCACGTACGATCGGAATGTCTTCTATCTTCTTACTCTTTCATTGAGGTGTCAGTAACGAGAGCTAGAATAGAAGTGTGGCCCTTTCGCAAGCACTTCTGGGCCTTAAGGAAGGAGATGATGCCCACAACAACACCACTCTTATCACCACGAATCACGAGGGGTTCCTTACCTGATCGAGGGATGCAGATAATTTTCTCCTTGCAAAGAATCTCCGCTCGATGTTGAGATAACCAATCCATCCCAATAACAACGTCGAAGCTACCAAGTACGATAGGGATAAGATCGATAGAGAAGATCTGACCAGCTAAAGCGAGATTACAACCCTTAACTATGTGTGTGGCTTCAAGATGTTTACCGTTCGCTAGTTCTACCACATGCTTGGTGTTTAAGGGAATTGGGGTACGCTTAAGCATCTGACTAACCTTTAAGGACACATGACTAGTATCGGCACCCGAATCAAATAAAACAGAAACAAAGAAATCATCCAGTAGGAACTTACCCGTCACGACGTTGGGATCGTTCCTCGCATCACCCTGACCAATCACAAAAGCACGTCCCCTGGCACCATTGCCATCATTGTTATCCCTGTTGTTTCTATTCCCCTGGTTGTTGTTGTTGTTGTTGTTCTGATTCTGGTTCAGCTGTGTCACACCCCGAAATTATCAGAGCATTGGCGTCACTGGACCGGTATCTTCATTGCACAGCGGAAGCAAATAAGCTAAGTCTTTTAGAAAATGAATGCTGCTAAGTACTCGACTCTTCATGGTTCTCCTATTCCAACCGTGCCTTGTCTTATAAATGCAACCTGAGAAAGAAACATGCGAAAAAGTCAACATAAAGTCGAGCGAGTTCATAGTTTGTTTGTAAAAGATTTGAAATAAATCTTTTTGAATAACCGGTTTTTGAAGTATGGTTAAGAAAACGAATTTAAAATCATTTTCTTGTCAAGTTATATGGAAACCTGTATAAATCAAGTATTCTTGTATGTATCATGTTTTCTTGTTTGTATCATGTTTTCTTGTCTAGATTATGTATTCTTGTATGTATCAAGTTGTTAATGGGTTGCAAGGCCATTAACATGTGACACGACATAGGAAGTCACCATACCATAGGCATTTTTCTGTAGTCGATTCACGACTGAGACACAAAAACACTACTCGGTTCTAGTTATCACCAAGAGTGGGGCTGCCCTGACACCCGTTAGATCTAACCTTTTCTTCTGCGGTCTTAGTATGTACACGATTAATGGTGCTTATGGTACCCTAATCGTGACACGATTTCTCGTATCATTCCTCAATTTCTGTATCATTTCTCAATTCTTGTATCATTTCTCAATTCTTGTATCTCTTTGCACTTGTATTTTCCCGTAGTTTAGAAAACTAGAATTCATGTGTATGCATATTTCGAAAAATACGCTTGTTTGAAAAACCGGTATAAAACATAAGCTTTTCGTAAACCATTTGTGTCAGTTAAAACTTGCTTGTAAAATGGTTTAGTAATATGTAATTCTTGTATGCTTTGCAAAAAGTGCATGTCTTTCCGCCCCGAAAACATTTAGAAAAATGTAAAACCGTAAAAGGTGGGGTTATGAACTCACCTGAATTGCCTTGTGCGAAGCTAGCTAATTATGACTTCGTGATGTCGTTTCCAAGATGAGACTCGCTAGCGTGCATTCTACAATATTCCTAACATGGAATATCTTATAAGTTTCTAATTTATGTGGTAACAAATCTACGTGTTACCGAGCTCT
This sequence comes from Helianthus annuus, assembly GCF_002127325.2. Taxonomy (NCBI): domain Eukaryota; kingdom Viridiplantae; phylum Streptophyta; class Magnoliopsida; order Asterales; family Asteraceae; genus Helianthus; species Helianthus annuus. The sequence continues at coordinate 76,472,988 of NC_035440.2, read as the reverse complement.
ACCGAATCGTTAACTGAACGATTCAAAGGTTTGTTGATAACTTAATAGTAATGACTAAGTTATACTCGTTAAGTCTCGTATACTATATGTCGAATGTATATGCCGCTTAGGCGTTTGAAATAAATATAAAAAGTTATATTTATATTATAGAATTATAAAAGAATCGTCGTTGGAAGTTTGAAATAAATATATAACCTATATTTATTTTATAAACGAATACTAGTCGTTTGATGTTTACAATATTTTGCAAAAGAATCGTTGTGAAACAAATACGTAAACTGTATTTATTTTTATAAAAGCATCCGTATTGTTTAATACTTGAAATAAATATACAAACTATATTTATTTTGTAAAAACGAATTCATGTTGTTTGACAGTCGAAATAAATATATAAAACTATATTTATTTTATAAAACGAATCCGAGTCGTTTGGTATTTGAAATAAGCATGCAATTTTATTTATCTTATAAAAAAAGACGTTGTGTAGTTTGATATTCGAAATAAATATATATATATACTATATTTATTTTGATGAAACGAATTCGTGTTACGCGATGTTTGAAATAAATATATATATACTATATTTATTTATAAAAGGATTCGAGTTTTACGTTTGAAATAAATATAATAATAGCTATATTTATTTTGTATAGTAGTTTGCGTTGTCACACCCCAACCGATGGCGGAATCATGGGGGCATGGCACTGAGCGAAACAGATTGTCCAGGAGTGTCCATAACAATTATCATCACTATTCAGTTTTAATAACACGTCCCATACCGTGTCCCAAATAACAAACAAATTATTACAGATAACAACCAGTAAAATATTCTGTTTCGACAACTCAGATTTAAATAAGACAAATAAATATTGTTCGAATGCTCCTAAAGACCCAGCCTGACAAGATCTACAGACAACTATGCTCTAGTTGCTTTTTCCTGACAGACAACTATTTGTTGGGGGCCTCTAGAGCTTTATTCTAGCCTCGCTTTCCTAGCAAGCAAACATCTTAAACACCTGTCACATACGTTAAAATAAAGTCAATACATATAATGTAAAGGTAAGCATACAAGTTTGATAATAGCATATAGAGTTCGAATAGTTTACGCATAACCAGCACGTACACAAAGGAAAACGAAGCATGTTAATTATCGACATGGACCTATCGATACCAATGACTGCGGGTTGACCGTCCGAGACGGTTCGCAATACATGATTACCACCGTAATCCATGCAAGTAATTGTCCTTAACAACCCCCGTGTGAACGGGTGCTGAGTCCAAACTATAGTACTACGTCGTTAAGGCAGGTAGACAGCATTCCACGTGTAAACACAATCAACAAGCATTCATTTAGTCACGTAATACATGCATATTGGTTAGCGTTCAAATAATTGAGTAGTGTGTTCGATAATGATTTTGATAAGTAACGTATGTAACACCCAAAAGTGCTAAAAGCAAAAAGGGATCGATTATACTCACAGCAATTGATTGATGGATTGAAGGGAGCGCTTGAGAGTAGGGTTAGCTTGAACAGTTCGATAGCGTAACGATGAATAACACGTAGAATGGAAATGAGTGGAAGTGGTTCGAACAGCCTAGTCGATCGAACAGTTGGTTCGATCGAACGGGTTGTTCGCTCGGCTAGACAATCCGTTCAGACAGTCCGTTCGATCGGCCGGTAGGCTCGATCGGCTGGACTGTTCGAGTGGATTGTTTCTTCCTTTGAGTGAGATGTGTTTGTGTGTGAGGATTTGAACTTTTGAAGTTTTCATTGTAGTATTTGAGAACACTGAAGTATTCTTACCTTTCAGGTCGATCGATCGAACGGTCTGTTCGATCGGCCGGCTTAACCGATCGGTTAGGAACTTCAGTAGTAGTCCTCAGCAGGATGTCACTCAATCGAACAGCATACTCAATCGAACAGCATGCTCGATCGGGTGGCATTCCTATACGTCCAACGAATTGAAAATCGACTAAGTGTTGAAGCATAGTATCTCATGATCCGGTGAGTAATGTTGACAAACGGCTGTTCGATCGAACATCATCTCGTTCAATACTATACTTTATGAAGTTGTCAAAGTGTGGCGCCACATGCTAGCCGATCGGCTGGCCTGGTCGATCGGTTGGCATGTCCGATCGGTTGGGCTGTTCGTTCGAACAGCCTAACCGTTCGGCCAGCATCCTGACCTGGTCGGCCTGTTCGTCTAACACTTGGTTGTTCTGATTATTTGACGTTATGTTGAGGTAGCTTGATAACGAGCTGAGACATGGGACCTTCGTTCTTACTTGTTTCTCCGGCTCGGACAGGAATCACCCAAATCCGGCCAGTGAACGGTTCGGAACGGCGGTTTAGCGTTTAACCCGAAGTCGGTGAACCTCGTGGATAGAATCCGAATCTTGAACCACTCAACCATTGGAATGATTACTGAGTCGGTTCAGGCTCCGTTTCTACCGGTTTGAAGGCATTGAGTGTAAAAGAGTTGAAGGAAAGTCGGAATTCCTTCTTCCAATCCTTCACATCATGTAAATGTTTAGATCTTTGATAGATCTTAGCTTGTTTATGTGGAAATCGGTTAGATCCGAGCTATTCATGGTGGATTGAAGTCAAAACATGGTGTTCTTGAAGAACACCATGATGACATCACCCAAGAATGCCTAGATCTTGGTGATTTCACGGTTAGAAATCAAAAATTGAAAGATAGAAAGGTGTAGGAGCATGTTTTGATCAAGAAAGTACAAGATTTAGGATGAAAACTTACCGGAATCGGAAGAAATCTGAGAAAAGGTGAGGAGCACGAGCTGGTCGGTCAGAGAGTTTCCAAAAGGAAAGAATGACAATGACAACCCTATTTAAAGGCCCCAAAAGAGGAGAGGGCTGGTCGATCGGCCAGGCATCCCGATCGGACAGCCTACTCGATTGGACAGTCTGTCCGATCGGGTGGGCTATTCGATCGGCTGGCAGCCTGATCGATCAACAGCCTGGTTCGAGTGTTCGGCGCGACGATTTTCGATATTTCGATTTCGATTGAAGACGATACGAGTACGATAGAGTTCCCTATTCAAATTACTTTCAGTCCCAACTACTATATCTAACATACAATCATCTATATTTCGCCCTATCCTTTCGTTACCATTCGTCGTAATTCGATTTTGTTTGCATTCGATTTGAGATTCGAGTTTCGATTAGAGTTTCGATTGAATACCACACAAACATAAAATAAGCATGCACAGGCAACACATAGGGCACACACACACAAGTAATATAACACTGAATTCACATAGTTCGAGTCTCGAGTTCGATTGATGATTTGATCAGCTTGATTACGATTACTGATTGATTAACTTTATCGCATTGTTACTTCCTACTATTCACAGTCGTAAGTTGGTTCACGTCGATCAAACATTCGATTACTTCGATTCTTTCTTGATTACAACACTTACCCCACATAATACAAATAAAACATAAAATAGACTAACTATAGTCAAAGAAAGTCAAAGTTGACTTGGACTTTGACTTTGACTTTGACATTTGAAAACACGGATGTTACAGCCTCCCCTTGTTTAGAGAATTTCGTCTCGAAATTAGGCTCGAAGCTGCACAGCACCGTGAATTATCAATTTGACGCTTTAGATTTTTATTTGAACAACTGCGGGTACTTCGCCTTCATATCGCTTTTGAGTTCCCAAGTGAACTCCGCGCCCCGTTTGCCCTCCCATCGGACTTTCACGATAGGGATGCGCGAGCGTCTGAGTTGCTTGGTTTGGCGATCCATGATTTCGACAGGCTTTTCCACGAAGTGTAGCATTTCGTTGACCTGAAGATCGTCGAGTGGTACAATCAGATCATGGTCAGCTAGGCATTTTCGGAGGTTCGACACATGGAAAGTCGGGTGGACGTTACTGAGTTCCTCCAGTAGTTCGAGTCTGTAGTCGACTTTTCCGATCCTTTCCAGAATCTCAATAGGTCCAACATATCGAGGCGCTAGTTTCCCTTTCTTGCCGAATCTGACTACACCCTTCCAAGGTGATACCTTTAGGAGTACGTAGTCGCCAACGTCAAATTCAAGGGGCTTGCATCTTCTATCGGTGTAACTTTTCTGTCTATCCCTGGCCTTTGCCAAGTTGTCTCGAATCTGGAGGATTTTGTCAGTCGTTTCTTGTAGTAACTCGGGACCGGTTAATTGCGAATGACCGATCTCGTGCCATACAATAGGCGAACGACATCTTCTTCCATATAAAGCCTCGAATGGTGCCATTTGTATGCTGGCATGATAGCTGTTGTTGTACAAGAATTCGACTAACGGTAGGAATTTGTTCCAACTACCACCGAAGTCTATGACACACGCGCGGAGCATGTCTTCAAGAGTACGGATCATTCTTTCAGTCTGTCCGTCAGTTTGAGGATGGAATGCGGTACTTAGGTTAAGCGACGTACCAAGGGCCGCTTGAAACGTTTCCCACAATCGTGAAGTAAACCGAGCGTCACAGTCTGAAATAATGTCACGAGGCGTACCATGATTACAAATGATCTCGTCGGTGTAGATTCGGGCTAGTCGTTCTACCTTGTAGTCTTCCCATATTGGCAAAATGTGGGCTGATTTGGTCAGACGATCAACTATAACCCAAATGTTGTCGTGACCTGATGGCGTGGGCGGAAGTTTGGTTATGAAATCCATAGCTATACTCTCCCACTTCCATATGGGAATTGGAGGTTGTTCGAGTAAGCCAGAAGGTCGTTGATGTTCAGCCTTAACTCTCGCACAAGTCAGGCAACTTCCAACATAGAGAGCGATATCCCGTTTCATACCCGGCCACCAGTACTTGTAACGAAGATCCTGGTACATTTTATCGGCACCGGGATGAATAGAGTATCGGGACTTGTGGGCTTCGTTCATTATAATCTTTCGCAAATCAGTCCGCTTAGGGATCCAAACTCGGTCCAGATAATAGAAAATCCCATCTGACTTGCTTACAAGCTGAGCTCCGTCGTGATAGATTCTCTCCTTCTTCAAGGTGCGTTCATTAAAACAAGCATGCTGGGCTTCGCGGATGAGAGCTTCGAGATTGTGCTGGGCTTGGGTATTACGAATACTGAGCAAATAACTCCATCTGGTGAGTGCGTCGGCTACAACATTTGCCTTGCCTGGGTGATAACGAATCTCACAGTCGTAATTGTTAAGAAGTTCTACCCATCGGCGTTGACGCATGTTAAGTTCTTTCTGATTAAAGATGTGTTGTAAACTCCTGTGATCGGTGAAGATCGTACTCTTGGTACCATACAGGTAGTGTCGCCAAATCTTCAATGCAAAAACAACTGCGCCTAGCTCGAGATCGTGGGTTGTATAGTTCTTCTCATGGATTTTGAGCTGACGAGATGCGTAAGCTATAACCTTGTCTCGTTGCATGAGAACACAGCCAAGACCAAGGTTGGAAGCATCACAGTAGACAATGAAATCGTCGTTTCCGTCTGGCAACGTGAGAACAGGAGCATTGCAGAGCTTGCGCTTAAGGGTTTGAAAAGCAGACTCTTTTTCAGTTCCCCAAACAAAAGACCTGTCTTTATGGGTAAGAGCGGTAAGCGGCACAACGATCTTAGAGAATCCTTCGATGAATCGTCGATAATAGCCCGCTAGTCCGAGAAAAGAACGAACTTCAGACGGGTTCTTTGGCGTAATCCAGCTTTTGACTGCTTCAATCTTCGCGGGATCGACATGAATACCCTGACTATTCACGATGTGACCCAGAAATTGAACCTCCTCCAGCCAGAATTCACACTTGGAGAACTTGGCATAGAGTTGATTCCCCTGGAGTAGCTCGAGAACCAAACGTAGATGTTGCGCGTGTTCGGCTTTCGATTTGGAATAAATCAAGACATCGTCGATGAACACGATGACGAAACGGTCAAGATAAGGCTTACACACGCGATTCATCAGATCCATAAAAACCGCGGGTTCGTTGGTTAGACCAAAAGGAATAACAACGAACTCATCGTGGTCGTATCGAGTGCGAAAGGCTGTTTTGGGTATATCTTCCTCTTGTATGCGCAACTGATGATATCCTGAACGTAGATCGATCTTCGAGAAACACTTGGCACCTTGCAGCTGATCAAATAAGTCATCTATTCGAGGCAAAGGGTAACGGTTCTTGATGATCAGCTTATTCAATTCCCGATAGTCGATGCACATCCTGAACGACCCATCCTTCTTTTTGACGAAAAGGACTGGCGCGCCCCAAGGAGAGGTGCTCGGGCGAATAAAGCCTTTTTCAAGTAACTCCTGGAGTTGGTTTGAGAGTTCCCTCATTTCGGATGGCGCGAGTCGATAAGGGGCTTTAGCAACAGGGTTTGCTCCAGGAATAAGGTCAATACGAAAGTCGATATCACGACTTGGCGGTAGTCCGGGAAGATCATCAGGGAACACCTGAGGAAATTCACGAACCACTGGGACGTCTTTAACCTCAACCTTCTTTTTCTTTTCATTCTCCGCTACTACAATGTTGGCCAAGAAAGCGCTGTATTCCTTGCGGAGATACTTGCTAGCTTGGACGCACGACATGAGTTTGAGACCTTTCGAAGCCGTTTCACCATACACACATAATAGATCACCATTCGCGAGCGAGAATCGAATCATCTTTTCGAAGCACACAACTTCAGCATGGTTTTCGCGAAGAAAGTCCATGCCTACTATGATGTCAAAACTTCTGAGTTGCATCAGAATAAGGTCGATTGGGAAGATGTGATTGTTGAGCTCGAGGGTACAACCACGAAGAACAGAGTTAACAGCGACGGTTCTTCCAGTAGCAACTTCGACTTCGAAGGACGAGGGGAGATAAGAACGCTTACGACTAAGGAGCTTCTCGAATTCGAATGACACAAAGCAGTTATCGGCTCCAGTATCAAACAAACATGATGCATAAATACCATTCACAAGGAATGTACCATTAACCACGTTGTTGTCAGCCTGGGCTTGACGGGCATTGATGTTAAAGGTTCTGGCACGGGCTGCTTGCTGTTGCTGCTGAGGCTGCTGCTGTTGCTGCTGCTGCTGGGGTTCTTGTTTCACAACCCAGTTCGGGCACATGTTTGCAAAGTGGTTAGGATCACCACATGCAAAGCAGACTCAAGCATTGACCGCGGGTGCTTGAGCTGCAGGTTGGCCTTGGGGGGCTGGAAGTAGAGCTTGATGAGCGGCGGCTTGAACTGGGGCTTGACGGGGTCTGTAGCGACAGTTCGCAGTGAAATGCCCGTAGAGGTTGCAGTGGGCGCAGAAACGACAGGCGATTCCCACCGGGTGATGGTATGAGCATGTTGGGCAGAGCGGGTGGGGACCTGTGTAAGCGCGTTTAGCTGGCGGCGCATTGATCACTGGAGCTTGTCGGTGGTGAGACTGCTGTTGAGCCGGTACGGCTTGCAGAGGAGCAGCAATCGTTGTCACAGCACAGTTCTTGTTGCTGGAGCTGTTGTTGTTGTTGTGCTTCTTCTTTCTTCTCGATGACTTGGAGGGTTGAGCAATGGTGGTGTCGACGGTTGATGTGGCGGTGGCTTGGTGCAGAGACTTGGTGTGCTTATCCCAAAAACCAGACTTTACCCGCTTGTCATTGATCTCAGCGGCAAGCAGGTAGGTTTCTTCAATCGATGATGGCTTGGCAGCATGAACGAAATCGGCAACACAATCGGGTAGAGCTCGAATGTACTTCTTGATGGCCATGTCTGACGTCTTGACCTGATCGGGACAGATGATGCTGAGCTGTTTAAAGCGTGCAGTTAAAGCAGCATTGTCTCCATCCTTCTACTTTATGTTCCAAAACTCGTCCTCTAGCTTTTGGCGTTCATGGGGAGGGCAAAATTCGTCCATCATAATAGCCTTTAACTCCTCCCAAGTCAGCTCATAAGCTGCATCATTTCCGCGCTTGTTTCGTTCGGCCGTCCACCAGTCTAGAGCTCGGGACTGGAAGACGCCTGTAGCATTAAGGGTGCGGAGATTTTCAAGACAGCCGCTTTGGCGCAGAGTGACTTCAACCGAATCGAACCATTGAAACATGGCGGTAGGGCCATCTTCTCCGGTGAATTCCTTGGGTCCGCATGCTTTAAACTGTTTGAAGCTGAAACCAGTCTTGTTGGCATCCTTAGGAGCATCGATTCGCGACTCCTCAGATGACTTGCTGGCGTTTTCAAAGACATCGCTCACAGCTTTTGCCACACTCTTGGCAATGATAGTAGCGAGACGCCTGTCTCTTTTCTCTTGGCGAGTAAGTGGGGTTCGGTGTTCAGATGACGACATGGTCTGCAACAGACATCGTCGTATGTCTCAGACACAACAAATCGAATCTCGCCTCACACGTCTACTACTTACTAAAGCTTAGAAACACATCGAAACATGCATCACGTAATTTTTTAAACACAAATTCACAGATTCACATAATCACAGAAGCACATAAGCACGTAGGCACGTAGAGCACAGAGACACCTAAGCATAGAAGCACACACACATTTAAACACAGAAGCAGTCAGAATACAGAAACCTATTGTTCAAAGCTCGCGCGTCGTTCGTATATAGCATATCGAGTAGTATCGCATAATCGTATAGCATGTCGAGTACAGTATAGCGTATATCGTATCATAGTATTGTCTAGAATTTCAACGACTTGTTAGCGTTTTGAGATAGGATAGCAATACGAGTCGTGTGTGTTGATCGAAGTAATAGCAAAAATCGGGCGAACATCAAAATTAAACACATAAACAGGTAAATACACATAAAACACATAAAAATCGACGAATTATCAGAGTCGGCAGTTGCGGGCTCAGAATCGAAACACATAAAATCGGGGAAATGGACTATCTACGGCTACTAGACATTGACTACCCAAAGCGATTCGACTATTCACAATAGACTTGTCGTCACCTTTCGACCTTCGGGGTCGCGTTTCTGCCTCGATTCTTGGGCATTCAACACGTATTCCCTAGGTCATACTCGTGAGTTCAGGTCGTTGGAGTCCGTCGAGGCTTTGGTGAGATGGGTAAAAGTTGGAATAAGTTGCCAAGGTTCGGGTTTCACCCCTGACTTAGCAATTTCTTCCTTGTTTTAGTAAAGTTTGAGGAGATTGAGCAGATAATTCTGTCGAGAGTTTGCGGTTTTCACACCTATTCTCGATGAATAATCTCCTCCCACTTGTGAACAAATTGCAGACTGAACAAATAATTTAGTCGAGAGTTTGAGGCTTTCACACCTAATCTCGACCAAATTACTTGTTCGGTGTCAGATGATTAGGCGATAGCAGTGTAGTGCAAAGCAAAAATAATGAGGCATATAAGCTTGGTCTGTTGGTTCCTGACTATAGTCTAGGTCTCTAAGACAGCGACCCGGACTAGGTCGTGTCTAGCCTAATTCCCTATAGTTATGGCTCTGATACCAATCTGTCACACCCCAACCGATAGCGGAATCATCGGGGTATGGCACTGAGCGAAACAGATTGTCCAGGAGTGTCCATAACAATTATCATCACTATTCAGTTTTAATAACACGTCCCATACCGTGTCCCAAATAACAAACAAATTATTACAGATAACAACCAGTCAAGTATTCTGTTCTGACAACTCAGATTTAAATAAGACAAATAAATATTGTTCGAATGCTCCTAAAGACCCAGCCTGACAAGATCTACAGACAACTATGCTCTAGTTGCTTTTTTCCTGACAGACAACTATTTGTTGGGGGCCTCTAGAGCTTTATTCTAGCCTCGCTTTCCTAGCAAGCAAACATCTTAAACACCTGTCACATACGTTAAAATAAAGTCAATACATATAATGTAAAGGTGAGCATACAAGTTTGATAATAGCATATAGAGTTCGAATAGTTTACGCATAACCAGCACGTACACAAAGGAAAACGAAGCATGTTAATTGTCGACATGGACCTATCGATACCAATGACTGCGGGTTGACCGTCCGAGACGGTTCGCAATACATGATTACCACCGTAATCCATGCAAGTAATTGTCCATAACAACCCCCGTGTGAACGGGTGCTGAGTCCAGACTATAGTACTACGTCGTTAAGGCAGGTAGACAGCATTCCACGTGTAAACATAATCAACAAGCATTCATTTAGTCACGTAATACATGCATATTGGTTAGCGTTCAAATAATTGAGTAGTGTGTTCGATAGTGATTTTGATAAGTAACGTATGTAACACCCAAAAGTGCTAAAAGCAAAAAGGAATTGAGTATACTCACAGCGGTTGATTGATGGATTGAAGGGAGCGCTTGAGAATAGGGTTAGCCTGAACAGTTCGATAGCATAACGATGAATAACACGTAGAATGGAAATGAGTGGAAGTGGTTCGAACAGCCTGGTCGGTCGAACAGTTGGTTCGATTGAACGGGTTGTTCGCTCGGCTAGACAATCCGTTCAGACAGTCCGTTCGATCGGCCGGTAGGCTCGATCGGCTGGACTGTTCGAGTGGATTGTTTCTTCCTTTGAGTGAGATGTGTTTGTGTGTGAGGATTTGAACTTTTGAAGTTTTCGTTGTAGTATTTGAGAACACTGAAGTATTCTTACCTTTCAGGTCGATCGATCGAACGGTCTGTTCGATCGGCCGGCTTAACCGATCGGTTAGGAACTTCAGTAGTAGTCCTCAGCAGGATGTCACTCAATCGAACAGCATACTCGATCGAACAGCATGCTCGATCGGGTGGCATTCCTATACGTCCAACGAATTGAAAATCGACTAAGTGTTGAAGCATAGTATCTCATGATCCGAGGAGTAATGTTGACAAACGACTGTTCGATCGAACATCATCTCGTTCAATACTATACTTTATGAAGTTGTCAAAGTGTGGGGCCACATTCTAGCCGATCGGCTGGCCTGGTTGATCGGTTGGCATGTCCGATCGGTTGGGCTGTTCGTTCGAACAGCCTAACCGTTCAGCCAGCATCCTGACCTGGTCGGCCTGTTCGTCTAGCACTTGGCTGTTCTGATTATTTGACGTTATGTTGAGGTAGCTTGACAACGAGCTAAGACATGGGACCTTCGTTCTTACTTGTTTCTCCGGCTCGGACAGGAATCACCCAAATCCGGCCAGTGAACGGTTCGGAACGGCGGTTTAGCGTTTAACCCGAAGTCGGTGAACCTTGTGGATAGAATCCGAATCTTGAACCACTCAACCATTGGAATGATTAGTGAGTTGGTTCAGGCTCCGTTTCTACCTGTTTGAAGGCCTTGAGTGTTAAAGAGTTGAAGGAAAGTCGGAATTCCTTCTTCCAATCCTTCACATCATGTAAATGTTTAGATCTTTGATAGATCTTAGCTTGTTTATGTGGAAATTGGTTAGATCCGAGCTATTCATGGTGAATTGAAGTCAAAACATGGTGTTCTTGAAGAACACCATGATGACATCACCCAAGAATGCCTAGATCTTGGTGATTTCACAGTTAGAAATGAAAAATTGAAAGATAGAAAGGTGTAGGAGCATGTTTTGATCAAGAAAGTACAAGATTTAGGATGAAAACTTACCGGAATCAGAAGAAATCTGAGAAAAGGTGAGGAGCACGAGCTGGTTGGTCAGAGAGTTTCCAAAAGTGGAAAGAATGACAATGACAGCCCTATTTATAGGCTCCAAAAGAGGAAAGGGCTGGCCGATCGACCAGGCATCCCGATCGGACAGCCTGCTCGATCGGCTGGCAGCCTGATCGATCAACAGCCTGGTTCGAGTGTTCGGCACGACGATTTTCGATATTTCGATTTCGATTGAAAACGATACGAGTATGATAGAGTTCCCTATTCAAATTACTTTCAGTCCCAACTACTATATCTAACATACAATCATCTATATTTCGCCCTATCCTTTCGTTACCATTCGTCATAATTCGATTGCATTCGATTTGAGATTCGAGTTTCGATTAGAGTTTCGATTGATTCGATTGAATACCACACAAACATAAAATAAGCATGCACAGGCAACACATAGGGCACACACAACACAAGTAATATAACACCGAATTCACATAGTTCGAGTCTCGAGTTCGATTGATGATTTGATCAGCTTGATTACTGATTGATTAACTTTATCGCATTGTTACTTCCTACTATTCACAGTCGTAAGTTGGTTCGATTGCGTCGATTACTTTGATTCTTTCTTGATTACAACACTTACCCCACATAATACAAATAAAACATAAAATAGACTAATTATAGTCAAAGAAAGTCAAAGTTGACTTGGACTTTGACTTTGACTTTGACATTCGAAAACACGGGGTGTTACATGCGTCGTCGTCGTTTTTGTAAGTTATAAAGTGTCGGCGTAAATACTCATTTGTAGTTATAAAAGTTACTTGATCCGTTTGCTTAAAATGTTTTATTTTATGGATTTTCTCAAAAAACGGGCAGAGTTTCCTCTGTTTTTGGACGCCCCTGACGACACAAGTCGTCGTTATTTTATCGAAATTCAATCAACAATATACTCAATATTAATATCAATATGTTAATTTTCATCATATGTATAAAATGTAAACCATAATCAATACGAATCAGTTCGAGCTCGTTCACGACATTAATAAAAATCTTAAAATTAGTGTAAATAATATTCGTTCTAAACTTTTACCGAGTCTTTCGCGTCGAGTCGTCGAACCGCCTAACTGAGTTGACCGGGTCAACTGAGTTGACCGAGTCAGCTCTTGTTGACTGAGTTGTGGCGAGATGAACCGAGTCGAGCCGAGTTGGACCGAGTCAAGCTGATTCGGACCGAGTTAAGCCGTATGGAACCGAGTCGAGCCGAGTTGGGCTGAGTCGAGCCGTATGGAACCGAGTCGAACCGAGTTGGACTTGTTGACCAGAGGCGAGTCTTGACTGAGTCGACTCGCTGACTGAGTCAATCGAACCGAGCTGCCTAACCGAACCGTGTGACTCGAACCGAACTCGAGCTCCCCAACCGAGTCTGACCTGAATAGATTCGAACCAAAAAATCAAACCAAAACTAAACCCTGAACCAAAACATGAACTTTACTAACCCGAGTCACCACCATCATCACCGCCGCTGTTCGACCGGTCCAAGGCCGTCGACGGCGACTGTCGCTGCAAGTATTCCATCGCCGCCTCTCGTTCTTCCTTGTAACTCTGCTTATTCACACCCAAATAAGTCGGAACCCGAGAGAAGAAAAGATAAAAGTAGGAACAAAGTCGGATTCGACTTACCGGAAAGTCACCGGAAAAATAAAAGACTTGAAAATGTGCAGAAATGCTCCTAGAGTACCGATCTAAGAATCCGCAAAGCCAAAAGTTCAAAACGGACTCGCCGGAATTTGACCGGAATGTCGCCGGAGTTGCCATAAAGCTCAAACTGCTAAGAATTAGCTAAAACTAACATCACCACGCGATCCGGAACGTTGAATATAGTCGAAAATGAGTACTCTTGGCCGGAAAACGGCCGCCGGAAAAGTCGCCGGTCGCCGGAACTACGCCGGAAGTCGGCCGGAATTCTCGCCGGACTTGTTTCTAGAGAGTGAGTTGAGAGGATTTGTGAGGAGCAGAGGGAGTGTGGGGGTGAGTTATGAAGAAAAAAATGAAAGAATTGGGTTTATATATGTGGATTTTTGTGGGCTTGGACTTTTATGTGGACTGGGCCCAAGACCTGTTTCTTGTGTTTTTAAGCGGCCCGATCACGTCTCTAATGCCCGTTTTCTCACCCGAACTTCGTACAATGTTGTAGAATATAATATTAGGGTCGTAAGCATGTAAAATAACGTCGGTGTTCGGTAGTAGTCGCGTATATTCGTCAGTTGCGTTAAAATCGCGCAAAATGCTTCGGTTGTTGTTTCTAATGCGTTTTCCGATCCGATTTCGACTACGGATGTAAAAATTTAATTATGAAGCTAGAATATATCGAAATAAAATTAATATTTGTCGGCATTGTCAGTATTCTGTTCGGTATCAGCATGTTGTTGCGTAGTACTCAGCAGGTTTCTCTGTAAACCACCGTCCGCGCACTGTATAGTCGAATGAACGTTCCTGGGCACTCCAAGGGCCTACTTAAGTAAATTTACGCTGTAAACACTATTTATTGTCGCATTAATCGCTTGTTAATCATGTAATTAAGAGCGTAAATTACCGGTTGTCACAAGCTGGGGGCAGTCTCTTTTAAAGTGGCCCTCAGCACCACACTGGAAACATCCTTTGTTGTTACCCTGATGTTGCTGCTGCGGCCGGCGCTGGTTCTGCGGAGTCTGCTGTTGTTGTTGTCGCCTCTGATTCGCATGATAAGGACTCCTACAATCTTTGGTTGCATGACCTGGTTTGTTACATCTCTAACAGTTGTCCCTGCTACACGGTCCGCTGTGGTGCAGGTTACATCGATTGCACTTAGGGTGGTTTCCCTTGTACCCACTCTGACCATGATTACCAAAAGACTGTTAACTAGGGCTCTTGTAGTCGTCAGTCCTTCGCTGCTGTGACTGAGACTGAACAGTACTTGAACCTTTGCTTGAATTACCATCCCATTTGCGCTTGTTGTCGCTAGGAGCATCAGAAGTGGTGGTAGCACTAATACGCTTTGGCAGTCTGTTCTGCTCGACTGCCTAATCGGTGAGGCGGTGGGATAGTCGTATAACCCGCTGAATTGTAGGGAGGTTAGCTGAAGTCACCATGCTCTGAATTTCTAGAACCAAACCTTTGATGTAAAGCTCGATACGCTTGAAGGGAGGATCTACCATGGTGGGACACAAAGCAGCTAATTCGTTCGATCTCTTGGTATACGCTTCAATTTCAGATCCCGTCATCTTCAGATTGTAAAACTCCACTTCCAGCTTGTGAATATCATCATGATGACAATACTCTTCTTTGATCAGATCCTTAAAGTCATTCCATGGGGTGGCATTAGCAGCTGCCAACCCTAGCATTTGCACCTGTGCGTTCCACCAAGTGAGCGCACCACCTTCAAGAGTTCCAGTAGCGAATTTCACCCTACTAGCAACAAGGCATTCACACATTTCGAAAACGGATTCGATCTTCTCGAACCAGTGGAGGAGACCTACGGTTCCTTCTGTGCCGTCGAAGGTACTTGGTCGACAGTCCATGAAGGTCTTGAGCGTACACACTCGAGGCTGAGCATTCTGACCTGTCACGCGAGAAATAAAGGACAATGTTAAGCACGAGAGTAGGTTCACGAGGGTAGGATCTAAACATCCTAGGATAAGTCAAAATAGCAAGGTATACTTCCTGCTTGAGCTGCTGCGAGAGCTCAGCAACTCGTTCGTTGATTAGAGCCGTTAGCTGTGCTTAAGTTAAGTTCAGGCGTCCACTCCTGATCTTCACATCGAAAGAAACTCAAGTAAAAATGGCGATGTAGAGCTGTAGAAGATATGAGATGACAGAAGAGAGTAAGCACACAGGGTTTCAAGCAACAATTGTTACGTTAACAAAGCATACCATGATCAATGCACTGTTTAAACTAACAGGCAGGCATTACAAACACAAACCATATTACCTATAGTGTTGAGTCTTGCATGTGGAGCGAAGTGTCGTTGTGGATCATTGAGCACTGAACAGGTTATAGTCTGTTTTTTTTTTTCAAAAAGCTTTTCCCTTTTTTAAAAAAAAAACAAGTTCACTATAACCAATGGCTCTGATACCAATATGTCACACCCCCAAATTCCACAAGCGGAGTATCACCGCAGGAGGCATGACTGACCAGGATGCAGCCACCAATCATATTGAACTATAAATAATTAAGTAAATAAAAGTCCAAACCAAACAATATAGTTGGTGTCAAACAATTCAACAAGTTCAAGTTATTAGCGAAAGCATAAACTTCAAAACCCAAAACGTAAGTTTAAAAGTCCATAAGTTTAACATGGAACTCAACAGTCCATATCCCGTAACGACCTCGTCCTCCTATGCAAGCTCCATCTAAGCACCTAGCGACCTGCAAGGCATATAGTAACGAATCAACAACAAAGTTGAGCGAGTTCACAGATGAGTGTTCGTTTTAAGTTGTTTCAAAACATAAGTTTCTTTTAGCTGGCTAACTTTCCATGGGGGTTACCCCATAGTTTAAAAACATAGTCATTCCTTTCCTTTTTCTCTGGCTCCCAGCCGTGGGGGCTACCCCATGAATATCCCACTAGACCCGTTACCATATCGACTACTGACTGAAGTAAGTTGGGTGCCCTAAGTCAATGTCTATCATCATTGACGTGCCCAGATCCATTAGTTCACTCCTGTCCTCTACGGCACGGTGTGAGGCTTGTCAAACCTAATAGCGCTATTTAACTAATGACCCGTTCTCCATTGGCCCGGCGATTAAGTCGATATAAAAATGAAGGACTTAATGATAGAGTTTTTGTCAAGTGTCAATGTTGTCACCCTTCAATTAAGATGGTGGAGGTACGTGTCCCGTACAAGGAGATCACGCAGGTTCCAATGTTGTCACCCTTTAATTAAGAGGGTGGAGGTACGTATTCTACCCAATAAGAATACGCAGGTTTCCTTTCAATCAATTACCCATTCCCAACCACCGGGAATCCCATGCCTTGTAGAAAGTGTGAACTCACCTTAGGTTAGCTCAGCAGATAGGCAAAAAGGTCAATCGAGCTGTTTGTGGTCAACCACGTCCTAACATGGTTACCATACAAGTCAGGTCTAGGTTCAAGTAGTGCACGTAAGTTTACACATAAACTAACAAGTTACGAACACATAACGATCATGGCATACACGTAGAACACGTTAACAATAGCAGTCAAGTACACATAAGGCTCAAACATGTGCGATTCAGATGATTAGGCTGGTGAGCTTGTGCGAGACCAATAATCTTGTGCGATCTGGTAATTAAAGCCCAATAAATAACCGGCCCAACCTGTTGTGTGATCAGCACAAACTTGTGCGATCCGCAACAGGTTGTGCGATCCAAAACTTGCCCCGGTCCATTAACGTGCAACCCAACATCTTGTGCGGCCCAAAAGACATTAACAGTTTTATATTTGTGTGGCCCAACATGTTGTGCGATCAGCACAACCTTGTGCGACTCACAACATGTTGTGCGATCCTGCAATAATGAGTTGTACAGTGTGCTATAACAGTTGTACCCTAAAATATCCTAGCTTGTGTGACTGGCCTTGTGCGATAGGTTACATGATTTCCTTGATTCATGTAATCAGTTCCAAATCATTCAAACAGTTTCCTACTATGCATTTAATTGATTTAGTTAAGCATTTTCCAATTAATTTTCATGAACCCTTATACATCCAAATCATGAACAAACGTCATTCAATCGGATCATCAACTAACGGGTTCATGCTTTAACATGCAACCTATTCGATTCTTGATCAATATCAACATCTTACAATAAACAATCCCTATATACTACACATGTGAGCCGATTTATATGAACACCAAATCCCATCAATTTACATTATAATCGATCATCTATTTTAATCTTGCCAACCCATATCATCAACGATTCTATTAACAGGAACCTTAAGTCATTATGTGAGATCAAAACTATCACAACATCAATTAGCATACAATCAAGCAATAACCAAAATACTAACCGAATTGAATACTTGGAACGAAAAGGGCTTCGGGTGATGAAGGGGGGGCTGCCGTCGGGTTCCAAAGAGAGGGAAAGAGCTTTAGGGTTTTGTGTGTGTTAAGTGTTTGCATATAATCAGAAACAAACCCCACACATGGGTGTTTGTATCCGTATAAAAGGAGTGGGCCGAACCCTTCCTTGGGCTGCCTTTGGTTTCGAGTTCAAGGAGAGTGGGCCGAGAGTGGTGTGCCCAAAAGGGCCTGTGCGATTGGACTAGTGTTGTGCGATCGAGATTTATTATACACATACTTATAACACAATCACACATAACATGTAACATTCAACTCACAATCATTCCATTAAAATCAACATATCAATTAGTCACATAATGTTCATACAAATTACATCAAGCACCAAGATAGGTTCCGAAATACGAGTTGTCACATCATCCCCAAGTTGAAAGAAATTTCGTCCCGAAATTTAACACTTAGTCACTGAGGAGGCTAGTTGAGTTGCGTGGTTTCCTAGTTTTCCTGGGGTGTCACATATGTGCTGAATGGTGATTTTGCAAGGTTATTCGTAGTGTTTTTATAGAGATCTTTAAAATGGTGTTATATACTTACTGAATGGTGTTGTATAATTATTGAATGGTGTTATATAATTATTGAATGGTGTTATATACGTGCTGATGGTGGTTGCAGTGTTATTCGTAGTGTTTTTATATAGATCTTTAAAATGGTGTTATATACTTATTTAATGGTGTTATATACGTATTGAATGGTGTTATATAATTATTGAATGGTGTTATATACGTGCTGAATGGTGGTTGAAGTGTTATTCGTAGTGTTTTTGTAGAGATCTTTTAAAAAAAATCATGTTCCTATAAATAAGGTGGCGGTTATGGTAGGTTTTGAATTAATTGAATCAATGATAAAATTACTTATTTACACTTTTGAATTAATTTAGATTGAGGACACATGTCATCTCCATAATATTTCTCACACTTCTCACACTTTTAACCGTTTTTTACAATAACCTTACCCTAAATATATATATATATATATATATATATATATATATATATATATATATATATATATATATATATATATATATATATATATATATATATATATATATATAGGGGAAGGATGTATAGAAAACCCACTTTAATTTAGAAAACCCGGGAAACTCAAAGCTCCCGATGTTTTTTTTTTTTTTGAAAAAATTTACACATTTTATATACATGTTTTTAAGGGTTTTGGGCAAAAAAAATCAAAAAAGCGCCAAGTAGATATTTTTAAAAAAAATAAACAAGTTTGGTGTAACATATGTTACATTCATCTGACATATTTGTAACACGTGTTACACCAAAACTTGTTTATTTTTTTTTTAAATATCTACTCAGCGCTTTTTTGATTTTTTTTTGCCCAAAACCCTTAAAAACATGTATATAACATGTGTAAATTTTTTCAAAAAAAAAAACATCGGGAGCTTTGAGTTTCCCGGGTTTTCTAAATTAAAGTGGGTTTTCTATAGATACTTACATTATATATATATATGTATATATATATATATATATTATAGCGTGAGGTTCATTGGGGAACACTAAAAAAGTGGGGAACAGCGGGGAACCGACTCAAACGAGCTCCGATTGGACTCATTCCAGCGGCGTTGGAACCGGCTCGTCGAACCCTAACTAGGATCTTTTAACCCTAAACCCTAAATCATAACCCCTAAACCCTAAATATATTAGGGTTTGGCTTTTAGGGTTTAGCTTTTGGGTTTAGTTTTAGGGTTTAGCTTTAGGGTTTAGCTTTAGGGTTTAGCTTTAGGGTTTAGCTTTAGGTTTAGTCTTTAGGGTTTAGCTTTTAGGGTTTATAGTTTAGATTTTACGGTTTAGCTTATATTTTAGCATTTTTTTAGCTTTAGGGTTTAGAGTTTAGGAGTTAGGATTTAGGGTTTAGGGTTAAGAGATCTTAGTTAGGGTTCGACGAGCCGGTTTCAACGCCGCTGGAATGAGTCCAATCGGAGTTCGTTTGAGTCGGTTCCCCGCTGTTCCCCACTTTTTTAGTGTCCCCAATGTACCTTACCATATATATATATATATATATATATATATATATATATATATATATATATATATATATATAGGGTTGGGTTCATTTCAGAACTCTAAATAACTACAGAACTTTTAGAACTCCTGATAAACAATCATTTTATATATAGATTTTTGTATTTAGGATCTTTTTATCATCTATTATATGTATTTCTTTGATTACATACGTGTTAAAAGTAGTTTACATGTGTGTAATAGCCAAATTATATATATATATATATATATATATATATATATATATATATGTGTGTGTGTGTGTGTGTGTGTGTGTGTGTCATAACTAATTACATATATGTAAAAAAACTAGTTTACATATGTGTAAATATAAAACAACATATAAAAAATGATAAAGTTCTTCTTAACATGTATGTAACCATAAAAATACACATAATAAATGATAAAATTATCATAAACATAAAAATGTATAAATAAAATTATACTTACCCTATATTTGATTCCACATCGAGTCCACAAGTAGAGAACGAATCATAGTAAGAAACCGAACAATACATGTTAATACAATACAATATTTTTAAAAAGTAATTTAGTGTCTGGTCGGTGATTAGAAACAAAAAATCCATTTTTGGTACACAAAGCCGACCTCTTATAGCTGGCCTGTGTGTATACGAGTTTTTTAAATATAACATATTGCTTTTGATATTAGATAACTATTGCATGAGCTCAACAGATTTCATATATTTGAAGCAAAGAACAACACTCACTTTGGCATATTAATAACTAGGTTATGTCCATCGAGAAATAATACAACAATTCATTTCCATGCCCATATTTTATCCCTAAATTCCACAAAATCAAGGACATTGCATGGAAAAGATGAAAGAGAACAAAAATTGAAACCTGTAGATTATAAAGAAAATTACATCTCAAAAATTGAACAAAAATTGAAAACTGAAGAACAATACTTGCAGATTTAAGAAGGAAATCGATGAAGATAAGTGTTTGAAGAAACACGGAACTAATGTTAGGCTTTATTAGTTGGGTTTATGTTTCAAACATGAGGGTTAATCTTCTTGATTCTTCCTGAGCTTGTGTGTGATGATCCTTCCTGCAAAACAGCAACGCCGTTAGCTCGTTAATAGGGGAATATGGGGGTATCCCTCTTAACCAGACTCCGGCGTGAGAATAACTAACTGTTTTGAGGAAAATAAGTTTGTGTTAAGAGTGAGATTAGAGAGAGCAGAATGTTTAACCTGAGTATGGAGGTCCCTATTTATAGCCGGAGTGGTGTAGGAGGAGATGGGCTGATGGGCCTTGGGCCGGGAGGCGACAACAAGGAATATCCTCTTTGTCTCACTGGTATCGACCGTTAGTGGCTTCTAGAAGATCTTCGGTGCTGGCGCGCCTTGATTGGAGCCACGTGTCTAGGTTGTCGTCCCTGTCGCCCTTCTGACATCAGCAGTTGAGTGGAGATCATGGGGTAGTTGTCACCGCCTCTTGATTGGTGCCACGTGGGCTCCTTGTGTACCTTTGGTCTCCTGCACGATTGTTAATCGTGGAGCACGATATAGTACAGCCTGTTGGACGCTGTTGGCTCGCTCTTCTGCCACTCGTACCTTCGGTACTTCCTGAAGTGGCCCTGCGCCGTAACTCTCGCGCGACCCTTGTTGTGTGCACAAATAACCGGCGCGAGGTTGTAGGAGTTGAGGGCTCTTATTCAAGATAGTAAGTGTAAAACTGATATTATCTCTTGTTTTGGCCTCGCACGAAGGTCGGGTTTTACCTATTTAACCCGTGCGGGGCTGTAGATTATTCAGCTTATTGAGTAAGGAGTATGGTCCAGCGCGCGACCTGGATGGTCTGCACGGCTTTTTGAGACCATACCCCTTCAGTGTGTGAATCTAAAATCAATTAAACAATAATTATTGAAGAATGGTACGAGAGATGGCATGCATATGAATGATTGACTAAATCTACTATACGTGATGAAGATAGTGGGTAATAGTAGAAACTGGAAACGGGAGAGAAAATAATAAATTGTTAAATTACCAATTTAACCTTTTAATTAAAACATCAAGAACAAAATTGATTGACTAAGATTTGTTGTCACTATTCGGTGTTCTCATTTAAACTCTCCCCTATATAAATATATATATATATATATATATATATATATATATATATAAGAGGGTTTAAATGAGAACACCTATCTTTTTTGGGTGGGGGTGGGTGTTTAGGTTTTTGGTGGTGTTGGGGTGAGTTTATTTTGTTGTATTCACATTGGTTCTCGCAATAAGAGTTGTTCTTAAATGAACTCTGCTCTCTCTCTCTCTCTCCCTCTCTCTCTCTCTCTCTCTCTATATATATATATATATATACTAGCCTATATCCCGTGTGACACACGGGTTAAAAAAATATAATTAATAACCTATTATTTAATATGATGTTTTATATTTTAACAATCAAAGTAACATCTAAGAGCATTCACATTGATGCCTTCATCTTCATCTATATAATTGAATAAAAATACTCATTTTTCTCTAAATTATGTTTAGTTTTCTAAAACCTCTCACATCCATCTCTCTATCTATATCTTTATCCTACTCACAAACACTAATTTTATTATTTATTTATCTTTCATACACACTCACAACAAAAATATAGTGGATGGATGAGCCTCTAAATATACAGGTTTACTTTAACATCTATAAAAAATTCTCTATTATAGAGATATCAATGTAGTGGTTTTTTTGTTGTTTTCTGTATTTCTTCCTCTACATTATATAGAATTTATTAATAAAGAGGCTTCAATGTGAATGCTCTAACCAAGTAATTTAAAAAAATAATGTTTTGACACATTTTAATTCAATATAATTTCCCTCTTTCGTACACAGGTTAGATAAATATATTAATAAAGCATATAATATTATAAAATGAACATCAACAATATACGAAAAAAAAGTTGTTGATTATGATATAGTTAATTTAAAACTTCCCACATAAGTAGAACTTTTTGTTTACATATAATTTCCGACCTTATACATTATGAATAAATTATAATAACCTTTCATAACTAAAGAGGTAAAAAAATGACATTAAATCAAATATAAGTTCGAGTTCACAAATGTTACCTATGATTAATTATCGTTTGAATCCTTCTATACTTTGATTATCTAAATTATTATTAGCATATTTAACAAATTAAAAATTGAAATGTATAAGAGGTCTTTAAACTTAAATTGATGGAAAGTAATTATTTTGATATACCACAATTATAAATAAATAAATAAATATGTATATATGAGTAAATTAAGTTATATATATAAAAATACATAACTTATACAATGTTAATACATATCATATAAATAGACTGTTACTTTAAAATGAAATTACATCTGAATATTTATATAAAATACTAAAGTTATCATTATATTACATTTTAATATATTTATATAACCTATCTATTTTCATGATTTATAAAAATTCACTTTATGCACATAATACAAAAAATTACTTTCTGTACACAATATCTTCACACTCCCCTAGGTTATAATGGGTGAAAGAAAAGCGATAAAATTACTTCAACATTCAGTTAATAAATGATGGGTCTAAGTTTAACATTTTTAAATTCCAAGTGTGATTAATTGACTTGTGGTCATTTAACGGATGGGCTTGAAGAAGTTTCGGTAATGGGCTGTCTGGTTAATGGGCAGGCTGGACAGTGGGCCTATGGGCATCCTACCTTTCAATTCAATCGCCCACTATTATGATAAGCCAACTAAATGTTTTTTTGTTTACAAAATTGTAGCGTCTACCAGCAGAGGTATCTAGAAGAGCACGGCTGACCAACAAACTCCATCCACTGACAATTGAAAACATGCAAGGTCAAGTGGTTACGAAGAAAACAAAAACCGAAAGCAATGGTAAAGCATTACGGTACGCAATTGAAGATTGGGGAGGTTTCATGAATGCTAATGGTTTGAAACATGGTGACATGCTTCACTTTACTTTTATAACCTCGCTGAAGAAAATTATCTTAACGAAAGTGGATGCAGTTGAAGGAAATGCGTAAGTAGGTTTGGAAGTTGATTTGATGCGGTCTTTTGAAAGTCAGTTAGTACTTATGATGTTTCGGATATGGATTTTGAAGCTTTAGATTGGTGTCTTAGTTAATGATTATGAATGGTTTTATTTTGGAACTTAACATATATGGTATGGCTTGTTAAGGTTGATGGGAATGTTTGTGTAATATTTAAAACTTTTCTTTGGTTGACTATGGTTTATGTAAATATTGGTGTTATGGTACAAAAGGAATTCATATCTAAATAAATACACACGTATTCAAGTAAATAAAACTAAATCACATTTGACAAGTTAAATTTGAAACAATCGCAATAAATGAAAATACGGAGAATATAACTAATACAATATACTATCGTCTCTGCCTTTAACTCAAGATAAAGCGACGTACACTTCACTGTGAGTGAACACATGATACTTTAAATATACATTACAAATTTCTAAAAACTTCTTTGTATACCACATTTGAGGTTGTATCTGAAAGATTTCCATCACTATCTAGAATAACAATTTTAAGGCCATCTCGTCGGGTAACTCTTGATAATGCAACATACAATTGACCATGTGTAAAAACTGGGTTTTTCAAAAACAAACCAACTCTAGAGAGTGATTGTCCTTGACTTTTGTTTATGGTCATTGCAAAAGATACGGCGAGTAGAAATTGTCTTCTTTGTAACTTAATGTGAAGTTTTTTGTCTGTAGGTATCAACGTAACTCTAGGAATGTAATGACGATCTCCAATGTGACTTCCGGAGATAATCTCTACCTGTATAACACGCTTACTCAAAGAGACCACCTTTAATCGTGTTCCGTTACACAAACCACTTTTTTGATCAATATTTCTAAGAAGCATGACCGGAACACCTACCTTCAACACTAACCTATGATTGGGCAAACCAGAAGCTTTAATTCCATTAAGAATATCCGGGGAGCATAATCTATCATCTAAATTCTCATTAACCATTTCTGTTGGACATATACTATCTGAACTTAGATATTCCTTCTCAACTCCCGGAAAAACTGACAACAACCGGTCGTTAATTTCTTGAACCACATCATTTGTTGGAGCAAGAATTGCTCTTTGATGGAAGTAATTTTGTTCATTGAAATGATATATAAGAGAAGGATATACAAACTCGATTAACTCAGAAATGGGATCTGACGAATGTTTGATGAGAAGATCTTCGGGTATTTGTAAATTTGCATCGCCGTTATTCATACCACCAACATTACCTTCCCCTATATCCAAAAGCCAGTTTGCAAAAATGGTAGTTTTCTGTATTTCAGATGGATCATTTGAGGTACTCAACCGCAAATTTTTTGTCAATTTTAGGACCTTGCAAGTTCTCCAAAGATAAGAAGAACTTAAAGAAGCATTTACAATTTGTTGTCTGCTTCCTCCTGGCACCACAGGTAGTATTTGTCGGAAGTCTTCTCCAAAAACTATAACTTTCCCACCAAATGGTAATTCTGATGATGCTCCAGATACAGATCTAAAAAGGTCTTTTAACGATCTGTCCAAAGCTTCAAATCCATGTTTATGTACCATTGGTGCTTCATCCCAAATAATAAGTGATGTTTCTTGTAATAAACGTGCAAGATCGCTGTCTGGCTTAATGAAGCAAAAAGAATCCTCATCTAAATTGATAGGAATGTGGAACCGGGAGTGAGCAGTCCTCCCTCCTGATAGCAAAAGAGATGCAATTCCACTGGAAGCCACACTTAAAACAATTTTCCCTTCAGATCTTATAGATGCACATAAAGTCTTCCAAAGATATGTTTTTCCAGTTCCACCGTAACCATAAACAAAAACAACCCCTCCTTTGTTGTTATCCACCGTTGTGATGATTTCTTCATATATAACCCGTTGTTCATGAGTTAATGAAGAGAAAAGGTTACGAAACTCTTCAGCTAATATCTCCTTGTCGTAAGCCAACTCTTCACTAAGTAAAAGATTGTTTGCGGACGATATACAATCATGATTAGGAAAAGGCATACTGGAATACCTTTTAAGAGTCGAATTATTTCGAAGTAAAAACGTTTGGATCTCAAACAATGTTAGGTTCTTAATTTGATCTTTGTTAAGTACTAAACCTGTCAAATAATTAAATTAACATCTAAATTATATATTACATTAACTTAAACATTTATATAAAATTTATTATAATGGAAAATACCTGGATGTTTTAAAATACGACGTTGTTTGTAGAGAATGTCATCTGACAAGTAAGTGAAAGTTTTTTCCCACACAAATTCAGGTCTAGACATACTCTCGGACATTAACAATGTACAAAACAAACTTCTTAAATAATAACCCGATCCGGTGAAACTTGCTTCTACAATTGCTTTAACATATTCATTGTCATCATCCAAAAGGCCATACGCATAATATGCATCTCTAAAAGTAGGATACTCAACATCATTTACGGTTCTAATATCCTCAAAATTTCTTGGACCTTTCACCTTGTTCAACAAAATCCTCAAATAATAAGCTTCACCGACTGAAGGAGAAACCGAATGAATTCTGCCAATTGAAAACCCTCTTTTCCTTGGTTTTCACTTATGTTTGTTGCTCTTCCAGACAAATTGTGTTGGGAATTCAACATAAGTAAGTTGACGTGCGGCTGGGTATTTTTTATTACAAAGAAACCACTGTAAAAACATTGAAGCATTCACTGACGGTTTATCTAACACATCTTATATTTCTTCAAATTCTTCATAGATAACATGTTGTTGTCCTGGAAGATGAAAAGGAAGCCTAATGACAGAAGGATTCCTATAATGTATATCATAAGAAAAAATCCGCCAAGACACTTCACAAGCAGATATGTATCTACAACTATAGTAGTCTTTGATTTCATCAACCGTCTTTTCTTGATCATTTGCTTCTTTACTTGGTACAAAACAAATTGATGCCCTATCATGACCTTTGTTTATATATTTAAACAAATATTTTATTGATCTGGCCTGATTGCACCACTCAACATTGATGTGTGCTTGATATCTTTGTAACAGAATTTTGTTGTATGGCACAACACTGCGGTTATCTAACTTGACATCTGACTTCTCAATAAAAACACCATTGTTACGTCTTCTATAAACGGGAAAACCATCACCATCTATGCATATAGATTCACGGAATTTTTTGGGAAATTTTTTTGAACACTTTCTGTCAATCATGCAGGGACAATTCATATTTTCAACAACACAAGGACCATGAATCATGAACTCACTTACAAGAAAATATAACTCTGGTTCTTTGTCTTTGTCAGGTATTTCGGCAGAAATGAATGGATCGATATAATCAACGGTTGGAAGTTTGTGGTCGGCATGCATAAATAAGCACAAATGAGCATGAGGCAAGCCGCGCTTTTGAAACTCCACCGTATATACAACTAAATAAAGCAAAAAAAACAAATTTTAAATTGTGTAATATATTTACTTTTTAATGTTTCCTACCGTTTACTAACTAAATAGGCATATATAACATAGTTTATAGTTTATTTATTATAAATGTCGAAAAAATATAGAAACGTTTGAAGACAAAAACAAAAAAAAATTAAAATACCAGCTTGAACCTTTCCCAGAATTGCATTATCCCTTAAGTCTTTAATGATGGAATCCAACTTGATTTTAAATAACCTACATAAAATATCAGGCCTATCTTCCGGGTTAAGAGTCGTGTCCTTATGAAACCTCTTCACTTCAGGACATTTTGGGTTACATGTGATTGTTATGAAAAAATCAGGATATCCATACTGTCACACCCCCAAAATCCACCTGCGGATAACACCCGCTTCGGGGGCGTGACTGACCAGGATCCAGCCACCAATTATACCGAATACTTAAGTTGTTAACAAAAGTAATACTTACTATTCATAAGCTTAGCAAATATTAAGTTCAGAGTTTAAAGTTTTAAGTTCAAAACAGTAATAAGTAGCGGAAGCATAAGTAAGGTAGTTTAGAACAAAGTTCATGTTTCAAAATAAGGTAACACCCAACACAAGGGTGAATAGACACTACACGTTCCCAAGCTGCAAGCTCCATCGTCACTGGTTACCTGCAAAGCATGCAGTAAGGGGTCAACAATAATGCTGAGTGAGTCCACTAGTTGTCCAGTTTTAATTACCAAAAACTTTGTTTCGCCGGTTAATTTATCCGTTTATACATGCCCTGGGGAGCTACCCCAAAAGTTAGCTACTAAACTGTTTTTCCAATACCGAACACTAGGTAACCGTTGCGTATCCGCAGGATGCCCCGATGTCAATGTTCTATCATCATTGACGGATTTCTGAGTACATTAGTTCACGACCGTCCCAAACCAGGGCACGGTGTGAGGCTGGTAAACACCTAAATAGCGCTATCAACTAATAACCCGCTCGCCTAACCCGGCGACTAATCGGTATTTGTAGTAGGGACTTGAGTGATAGAGTTTCGTTTAGTGCCGTTAGTTGCAATCCGTATAAACAGTAATTAACCAAAAGGTTTCCCAATACCCGGGAAGGAAAAGTAAGTTTTGTTCCCAATTACTAGGGAAGGTATGTAAATGGTATCCCCTTTTACCAGGGGATAGGATTGTTTTAGTCTCGTGTCCCAAACCACCGGGACGCATGCTTTTAAGTGGTGAACTCACCTTGGGTTGCTCGGTAGGTTTAGGTTACTTGTCAATCACGCTGGTCACCACGTCCTAACATGGTTACCGGTATAGGTCAGGTTCGGTGTACAAACATTCACGTAAAACACATACTGGCACGTAACATACATACAGGTAAACAGAACACAGCATCACAAAGTCCATTTAACAGATAGTCCAACACAGAATGGCCCAATAACTAAAATGAACAGCCCACTCGCAACCAGCTTGTCTCGAGTCGCAACCAGGTGGTCTCGGCTTGTCACGCGGTGGTTGCGAGTCGCAACCGTGGTCTCGAGTTGTCACGTGTTGGTTGCGAGTCGCAACCGTCGTAGTCTCGAGTCGAAATCTCGTAGTTTCGACTTGTCATGCTTTGGTTGCGAGTCGCAACCGTGTGGTTTCGAGTCGTAATGCCGTCGTTGCGAGTCGGAATGCTGTCGTTGCGAGTCGTAATCTGTCACTTTCATATACACGTGATGATGCAGAAAAGACAGTCCAAATTGTACATATGAAATCAGACCCATATCCGGAAACTACCAATAAGGTTTCTACAAACACTTTTCCTCATTTGACCATTAAACCATATAGATCAAACTTTGCCATTTTAAATCTTCAAACCATCTTCAACTAGTTCATCAAATGTTCATAGTTTTCTAGGGTTTTCTCCTTAACAAAATCATACATTTATGAACCAAAAATCACATATTTCTAGCAAGATTATCATGCAAGAACAAGTAAAACATACACTTTATAATCTTGAACATAGTTTTGGTTGGCATAATCATTCCTAAATCACTATACTTTAGCCATCTTTAAACATGTTATATGAGGGTTTTCACATATGACCAATCTTCACAAATCCTCCTAAAAATCATGTAAAATACTACTAACCAAGCATTTTTCTAGTTCATATACATATCATTCAAGCAAGAATACAAGGCATTTCTAGTTCATAATATTTCACAAATCTTATACACCAAGGAGATAACACTAACCGGTTATGAAAGGAGGGCCGAAAACAAAGAGAAGGGAACCGAGAAGATGGAGTATACGAGTGATAGTCTTGACCGAGTCCTTGTCCGATATCCTTGCTTGAACCGAGATCAAGGAGAAGGAAAGTGGTGTTTGTAGAGGGTTTCTAGTGAGAGAGATTAGAAGAAGTGTTGGTGTGTAAAATGAAGCAAGTGGGGAAAAAGGGTGGGATTTATACAAGGGGTCACGAGTTGGGCTTGGGGGTTTCGGCCCAACCGGTTTCGGCTCACTAGGCCCACTCGAGACCGAGTGGCCCACTCGCAACCGCCCGGTTGCGAGTCATGGTCTCGGGTCGTGGTCTCGACTCTTATATATACATATAATACATACATACATCACATGTCATGCAAAAATCACGTTTCCATTTAATAATATTTATATACACACAAAATATTACAAGGTGATCGTTCGGAAAAACCTCGAGTGTCACACATACCATTTACAAAGGGACATGGCATCTAAATAATTTTGAAACATGTACCGTGCACTACCAGTAAAAGACGAAGGTAATATAACACGCTGACCGATTTTGGAGACATCACTTTTGCCTTGTTTTTAACGGAACATAAATTCTCAAAAGTCTCGCATCTTAATTTCTTTTGTTGAGTACGTATGTATAAGAGCCTTTCGCTTTCAATCATAGTATACGCATCAACCACAAATTGTTGAAAAAGCCTTATGGAATTAAGAACCAAAGAAAACGTATTCAATTTGTCTTGGATTCTATAGCAAAAGTATTCTCTCATTGTGCACGTATGTCTTTTACTGGTGGTTGAAGTAGAAACATCACTGGTGGTTGAAGTAGAAACATCACGATGAAGGATATCCATTCTATAACCATCATCACCGTACACAAAAAGTAGGGGATATTGAAGAGCTAAATAAGAAGGATGTAGTTCAGTAATACGCTCGAGATAACCTTGTTTACTCTTCACAATAATATCTCTAGGTTCAAACAAAGTGTCAATATCTCCAACTATTAAAGCAGCAACTTCAGAAGCAGTTGTCAAGTTATATGTCCTACCATCTTGATTCCTTTTTGCAATAAGGCGTATCTTTAGATTCTCACGAGGATTTCTTTGAAAACAATCTCGCGCCATTCTGTAAGACTTAACCAATTGATTGTGTGAATCTAACATTGCCTTCAATTCTTTAATAATTTCAAAATCCAAATTTCCGGTACTTGATGTGGAGTCTTTTTTAGTTTGCCTAATTAAAAAAAGTAAAATATAAAGTAAATAAGGATTGATAAAAAAAAGGTATTTCTGGAATATGAAATTTTGAAAAATTACATAAAAAACATACCCTAAAACAAATTGTCTGTTTGCAACCTCATTCTCAGTATCATATATATATAACTGAGAAAATTTAGGCTTGGATCCGTTCGTTAGTATAAGACTTCCAATACTATGATAATTTTCACAACTAAGTCTGAATACATACGGAGATTAACCATTGTTAACGGAGTTATCTACTTTTCCACCCATGGAAGTAAAAGAAAACATTGAGTTGTAACGACGAATGTTTTTCAAAAAATGATTGCTTTTTGAGTCCGAAGAAGTATAAAGACTTTTATAATCAGAGGGGGGGCTTGAAATCGGGAAGTTTGACTTTGCTGTAACCACAACATAGAGAAAAACTTGATTTAGTCTTTCTTTGATAACTTCTTAAGACTTCATCTTTCCATAATTTTGCATGACATGTTTCACATATATGACTCTAATCACCATGATCCAAGTAATCTGTTAATGGTAAAGTTTAATTCTGTTGGTGCAGTTGTCTGTCGACTACATCTTAGTTCGAGTCTTAGGTTAGGGCAGATTGTATCATACACGGAAATCGAGAAATCATGTTTTAGACATAGTTTCGCTCATATGATATTAGGATTAGTTTCGCTTATGTGTCATAGAGATAGGTTTCGCTCTTATGTCATTATATAGTTTCTCTTATATGACAGGTACGTATAAGCGAAACCATAGGTCCTATATATAGGGGTCATTTGAGCGAAACTAGATAGCAGTTAGGTTGTGGTCTTGTATGGTACGACGAAGCCCTGCCGGTTTGTCTCCAGCGCTTGTACAGTGTTAGCAGATCAATAAAAGAGACGTTAAATAGTGAAATCAAGCTAAACAAAGACTGAATCAATGAATTCCGCCTCTGATTCAGTCTAAGCACTCTTCTGATCGACTCGTCAGGTTGTCTAACGTTCCTACAAGTGGTATCAGAGCTCAGGAGGAAGAGTTCTTACCGTTTAGCTCGTTTTCGCTAAAAAATTCTGATTTCTACACCTTCTTTCATCAATTCAGAAAAATTTCACGGTCAAAATTCACTCAAAATTTCACAGAATGTGTGTTATTGGACATTAACAAACCCTGGAAAGTTTGAGACCTAAATACGAACTAAAAATGGACCAAATTGACCTTCGAATAGGTTTCGCTTATTCGGACATTGTATAGTTTCGCTTATTTGATCATCAAGTTTCGCTTGTGTGACATACAATTGAGAGGTTTCGCTCTGAAGTGCTTGATAGTTTCGCTCTTGTGTCAACTAAATTGAGAGGTTTCGCTTTTAAGACACAGAAGGTTTCGCTCCAAGTGCATCGTTGAGGTTTCGCTCATTTGTATATCAGTAGTTCCGCTCGTAAGGTTCCACTCTTAGATACATCACAAGTTTCGCTCCAAGGGTATATCAGTGTTTCGCTTAAACGGACAAACCCTAGTTTCGCTCTTAAGAACAAAACTAGTTTCGCTCTTGTGATGAATACAGGTTTCGCTCATTTGAACAAGGGGAAGGTTTCGCTTTTGTGACATTTTGAGAGAAAACGTGTCGGGATTGTTAGAAAAATGGAAATGGTATTTGATGAACAAGAAAACAATGATCTTAAAAGGTTAAATGATTGGTATTGAGGATATCTCAGTAGTTCTTATCAGAAATTGCCCAAAGAGGTTTGGAGTAAACGTTTCGAATGTTTTCTGAGTAAGAAAGATGAAAAATTGGATGATTTGGAAAAACGTTTTGATCGTTTGATTGACTATTTGAAAGAAAATCAAATATTAATAACAGAAGCTGATATGGTATCAAAGTTTGCTAATGGATTATCAGCTGAATGGGATGATTGTCTGAAAAATTTGAGAGAAGATTATAGTTTTTCAAAATTATCTCTGAATAAATTCATTAGAAAACTTAAAAATCATGATTATGAAAATTATCAAAAGAAGAGAGATGTGTTGGATAAGATAAAAATGAATTTGGATTATTTGAATTTAGATGTGATAATTGAAATAAACAAAAGAATTAATGTTTGTTGGGTAGCAAAAAGAAATTTGATATATGATATGAAAAGGGGTTGTTATATTGATGATAATGGAAATCCTCTTGATCTTATTACAATCTTTGTTGCAGGTACATATAAGATAAAGAAAGAAAAAGATCCAAAGAATCAAGAATCTGTGAAGAATGAAGTTTCAAATTCTGCATCAGTGTGCTTTACATGTGATAGCTTAAAGACGGAAAATGACAAACTCGTGAAAGATGCGGAAAGTTTGACTTTGGAAGTCAAAGAGCTGAAAGATAAGAAGCAAGCTCATGATAATCAGATTCTTGTTTTGCAGGAAAATTGTGAGAAGTTGAAAACTGAAAATGACAAACTGTTGGGTAGTTTGAACAGTTTGACATCAGAAAACAAAAGCGAGAAAGAAAAGGCAAAAGTTTTTGAAGAAAAACTTAATAGTTTTGAAATTGAAAAATCAAGAATTGAAAAAGATTTTCAAAATCAAATAAAAATTCTTGAAGATGGGAGAAATGTTTTTAGTCAAAACAATTTTAAAAGCAAAAAATATTCAATTCCCATCTTCAGAAAATTATTAAACTTGAAAAAGAAGGTGAATGTGCTCGAAAGAAAATCAAAGAGTTAGAAGAAAAGAAGTCAAATCAGAAAATGATGATTTCTGGATAAAGCTTGAGAACAAGAATCTGAAAGCTAATGAGACAAAATTTCAAGAACAGATAAAAGTTTTGGAAAATGAAAAATCTGTTCTTGAAAATATGAAAAATGAGAATGAAAAATCAATCAAGTCTCATCTTGAAAGGATATCTCAGCTTGAAAATGAAGCTGAGAATTCAAGAAACAAGATTGATGATCTTGAGAAAAAATTGAAAGGTTTTGTGACTTCATCAGACAGTTTGAATTTTCCCTGTCCAAAACCGATCAATTCAGTTCCAATAAGTGACGATGTCACAAACTTTGACAATGTCAAAGTTGAAGATTGTGATGAGAAATCTGATGATGAAAATGAAAAAATTGAAAAACAAAAATTGTTTTTGAAATTAAAAGAAAAATTTCAGAAAACTGTTCTACAATCAACTGAAAAAGGTGAATGCTCTAAGCAAAAACCTTTGAAGAAGAAAGTGGAACAGAAACAAAAAATTAAAAAGGAGAAAATTGTTCAAAAAGAAAATAACAGCTCATCAGATCGATCATCCAATAAAAATAAAAAATTAAAAAAAGTAAAAAATGATAATTCAAAAATTGTTGGCAATAAGTGGTGCAGGTTGAACCACAGTGCTCAAAAGTTAAATCCAGCAAACATGAGGAAGGAATATCACCAAGCCAAACAGTGCTTTGATCTGAGTATTTGGGCTGAAAATGGTGATTGGTACGATAACAGAGTGTGTTACAGATGCGGTTATCAAGGACACATTGTTGTTAACTGCCAGAGTTGGAGTTATGAGACAAGAAGATGCTATAACTGTCAAATTAGAGGTCACATTGCCAAAGATTGCCCAAGGAGATCGAATGACAGATTGAGGGCTAAGTCTCAAAAATTGGCAAAGATTCCAGTCAATGTCAAGCCCCATGAACAGAAGGTTCTAAAACCTAAAGTTCAAGAACAGACAATTCAAGAAAAGAAAGTTAACTTTCACAGGGGCAGAAAGACAGACTGAGAAAAAAGAGGAAGAAGGTGAGAGAGTATCTCGAGAAGATTTTGTCCTCGGGTTCATCTGGTGGATCAAATAAGAGTTCTGATGAATCGACTCTCTCGATTGCAAAGTCAAGCAAGACGAATTCATCGGATACAAATCTGAGGACGAAAGAAGAAAAGAAGAAGAAGAAAATGGTCGGCAATGAATCTGACGTGTCAAAGTCAGACAAGCCATCTTCAGGCGATGAATCTGACAGATCAAAGTCAGACAAGCCATGTGCAGGCAATGATTCTGGTTCGTCAAAGCCAGAGAAGCCATTGGTTGAGGTAAAAATGGAGAATTCAGGTTTAACAATGGATGATGCAAACTTTCCACCATTGTTGAACAAGAATTCGAAATCACCCAAGGACCGTCAGGCTTGGGTGAATCTGTTTATATAGAAAAACCTGACTTGCCGGAGTTCCCAGGTTGGTAAGAGTGGAACATGAATCGGCACATTTCTTGAGAAATTTCACTTAGGTGATTTTTCGCTTTACATGTGGCAAATCAGGGACATTAAGTTGTACTTGATTTTCTACAAATGGTTTATGGTAAAACTGGAAATGATAAATCTTTCAAATGTTTGAAGAAAACAAAGTGATGAAGTAACCCCGAACCTACAAATGATTGGTAAACAAACTAATTTTTCCCGAAAAACCATTTTCATTAAAACAAACTTAAGTGTTTTGAGGTCATAATGGGAAAATAGTTTGTTTTAAGGGGGAGTTCTGATTGTTTACGCCAGGTGGATGGTGAATTGAAGTGATTCTCATCAAGTTGTCAACTTTGTACAGTTTATTTCAAATTTTCCCAAAAAATCAAAATTGAAACATATTTTGATTTTAGGGGGAGAAAAATTTTAAAAATTTGAAAATTTGAAAATGTCAAAAACATTGAAAAAATTAAAAAATGAGTTTTGGTGCGAATAAGAGGAAATGATAGTACATCAGCTAGACTGGCACAGTATGCTAAAGAATTGTATTGTATAAATGCAATTAAGCAGTCTCACTAAAGATGGGCTGGTAGGTTTTCACAAAATTAGTAGATCAGCTTGGGATATAAACATAAAATTAACTTGCGTCTACGTGAGGAACACCTCCAGGATATATAGGTAACCCCTGAAATCCTGTTTAAAGGGTGCCGTATTCTGAGATACTAGGTCTTTATACTCAAGTGTTATATGGGGTATTATCCCGGGACTTCTGCTGTATGGAAGTACTGACCTAGTCCCCGGATAATACTTTCTGCAAAATGCTTTGAAATATAAGCTCGCCCTCAGCATGCTGATGAAACAATAAAATTGATAGTCGCTGCTGTTGAAAACAAAAGATCCTCTAAAGGGGACACACCTTAAAGTCGAAGCCGTCATCTCTCTGTGTATACGGAAGTATCGACCTGAGCTCTCACGGCCCTCGCACTTACCCCTTAACAGATATCAGCTGTGGTATACTCACCTGTAAGCATGGTTGCAGAAATCGGTCTAGGCGGCCGATTAATTGGCGCCTAGGCGCTAGGCGGTCATCTACTGCCTAATTTTGAGCTAGGCGGTCAATTAATCGGTCATGGTCAAAAATCGGTCAAAATCGGTCCTAGGCGGTCAAAATCGGGCCTAGGCGGTCAAAAATCGGATTAATCGGACAATATTAGTCGGTCAAAATCGATCAAAATTGGTCCTAGGCGGTTCTAGGCGGTCCTAGGCGGTCAAAATTGGTCAAAATCGGTCAAAATCGAACCATACTATCTGAAACTTGAAGTATTTATGTGAATTTTGATGTATTATTTTTATATTATTGGGTATATATATATAATTTTGAAAAAATACATATAAAAATCCCATTCCGATTAATCCCGATTAATCCTTAGGCTGTACCTCACCGCCCGACTAGCGCCTAGCGCCTTCTACAACATTGCCTGTAAGACTGAATATTGGGGTCTGGATACGGGAGTATATACTGAGGTGGGACACATGTAGATGTTTAAGGTCTAAAACACTAATTCTGTATCCCGAACAGGTTGAACATTTTGTGAGAATTTAAGTGGATCAATATATCGGCAATCAACGCGAACTGTTTAAAAGCTTAAAATGAAATAACAGCTTAACGGTGCTAGTGTTTAGTCGGTAGCTGATATGATCCTCTTGCACGAACTCACAAAAATATGTTTGTATATATTTCATTTCTGCATTTAACTTTTGTTATTGCATTTATGTTGCTTATTTTGGAAATCCAAAAAGATTTTCGACAACTGATGTTGGAGAGCTGATATTCAAAATCTCAAAGGATAAACATAATGAACAGATGGTTTGGTTAATTTGGTTTGAAATGTTTAAATCAGATTTTGGAAAGTTTGATAAGTTTTAAATGTGAAAAATTCTCGAATATTCTTGAATGTCTAGTTGATTCATTAAGTTGAATCATAACTTTGTTGGTTTGTAATAGAATGTTTGAGTTGTGTAGGTTTCTGATCCTGCTGCTACAGAAAGCCAGGAAATACATCAGAACCTGAGAAAAGCTTTGACTGAAAAAGCCAGGATTTGATTTCAATGGTAATAACAAATTCCAGACAGCGATCCCAGCTTGATGATAGGGGGAGTCTGATGAGAGTGAGAGCCAGAGAAAGATCCAGGTACATGATTCCAGGAAGAGTTCCTGAAGAAGACCGATCAAGATTGAAGAGCTGTCATGTTTGAAGACTCTCACTGAAGATTCCGTCAACATTCAAGGGGGAGTCTGTTGGTGCAGTTGTCTGTCGACTACATCTTAGTTCGAGTCTTAGGTTAGGGCAGATTGTATCATACACGGAAATCGAGAAATCATGTTTTAGACATAGTTTCGCTCATATGATATTAGGATTAGTTTCGCTTATGTGTCATAGAGATAGGTTTCGCTCTTATGTCATTATATAGTTTTGCTTATATGACAGGTACGTATAAGCGAAACCATATGTCCTATATATAGGGGTCATTTGAGCGAAACTAGATAGCAGTTAAGTTGTGGTCTTGTATGGTACGGCGAAGCCCTGCCGGTTTGTCTCCAGCGCTTGTACAGTGTTAGCAAATCAATAAAAGAGACGTTAAATAGTGAAATCAAGCTAAACAAAGACTGAATCAATGAATTCCGCCTCTGATTCAGTCTGAGCACTCTTCTGATCGACTCTTCAGGTCGTCTAACGATCCTACAAATTTTAGTAGTATAAAATTATAACATAGTATTGTTAAATTGAAAAGTGTTGGTGCACTACGTCTGTCGACTACGTCTTGTATCGAGTCTAGTATGGTATAGGTTAGAATATGACACGAAATCCAAGAAACATGTGATAGAGATGATTTCGCTCATATGTCATCTTCTAGGTTTCGCTCTTGTGTCAATAGCCAGGTTTCGCTTATATGGCATGTGGAGGTTTCGCTCATACGTACATGTCCATATGAGCGAAATATGTGCACCTATATATGGGGTCGTAAAAGCGAAACCTTAAGAATAGTTGTAGGTGTTGTCTTCAGGTTAGCCACGAAGTTTTGTCAGGGCTTGTAAACGCATTCGTGATTAATACAACAACAATTTAAAGTGAATCCAGCTGTAATCGCACCAAAGCATTAGTTTTCGCCTCTTGTTTTGGATAGGAATTCTTCTGATCGACTCGTTAAGGCTCGAAAACGATCCTACAAGTGGTATCAGAGCTCAGGAGGAAGAGTTCTTGCCATTTCAGCTGCATTTATTCTGATTTTCTACACTTTCTTCAAAACTTTAAAATTTTTCACGGTAAAACCAGCTCAATTTCACAGACAGCACTCGGAATCATGCATTAATAAACCCTTGAAAGTTTCAAATCTAAAATCGATCTAGAACTTAGGATTTTAGAGGTTTCGCTTTTACGGACTCGTGCAATAAGTGATGTCATCAGCAGGTTTCGCTCATCTGATCATTTGATTTCACTCATAGGAAACTTGATTTCGCTCTTGTGAACCAGTAATTCAAGATTCTGCTCATTGTGACACTCAGCAGTTTCGCTCATTGTGACATTTCGAGGTTCCGCTCATTGTTACATTCAGTGGTTTCGCTCCAAGGAACACTTGAGGTTTCGCTCTTTTGACAACTTAGGGGTTTCGCTCTTAAGGCACTTCAGTGTTTTCGCTCATAGTGACAAATCAGGGTTTCGCTTTTCTGAACCAATCAAGGTTTCGCTCAAAGAAACAATTTGCCTAAGCTTGGAAATTTGTGAACTTGTGAACTTTAAACAATGGACAACGAATTCTATAACGCATTTGCTAGCCCAATCACAATCACTCAGAATGCTTTGCTTGAGAATGAAACCGGGACGTCTCAGAAACCACCTAAACTCATGGATATTGACGATTATAATGCGTGGTCTGAACGGTTTGGGAATTGGGTTGAAGCTTATCATTTGGATGCGTGGGAACACACTGAGGAACCATATGTTAAACCCACAACAAATGGTGTACAGCAAACAATCAGAGAAATGAGTACTGAAGATAAAAAGAAATATCGAGATGAAAAATTGATGGTGAGTCTGCTTCAGCAAGCAATAAAAGAAGATATCTTGATACTGCTTCAACATGATGGAACTGCTTATTCAATCTAGACAGAATTGGAAGCAAAATTTGTTGGAAGTGATGATATGCTCAAAAACAAAATGTCTCTCATGAAGAAAGAGTTTGATCTGTTTCGGGGATTAAAATCTGAAAACACCAAGCAAATAATTGATAGATATTGTAACTTGGTGAGAAATATGACAAAACTTAGAATTAAAAAAGATACTTATGAATTGATTGAAAAACTTGCAGATGCGCTACCACATGAAACATGGGGAACATTTCTGACGATGCTGAGATCCAACAGAAAAGATTACAAAAATATGACACTGGGAGATTTCATCAAACACCTGGAAGCTCAAGAGATGGAGTAAAGGAAGATTGCCAGGATGAAGAATTACGATGGAGAACAAGACATCAGCTTGTACTACAAGAGTGGTGTTACTGGAACGACAAATCATTCTCCGAAAATTGAAACTGCTTTCAGTGTGAAAGATTCTTCTGAAAGAAATCATCCCAGGGATCAAGTAGCACAAGATTTTCATCATTCGATCCAAACATTTCAGTAACAAAGAATGGAAGAAAACTTCAGTGCAATATTGTTCTAAGTCTTGAAAATGATCAAGATTACACTAAAGAGGTTGCTAAAAATCAAATGTCTTTGTTAGGAATGATTTTAGAATCCTATAGTATTTTTGTGGCCAGAAAGATCGGTAATCCAATGCTTACGAAAGAGGATTACGATCAAATTGATGCTAAGGAGATGGAATTAATGGACATAAAATGGTGGATGGCTAGCGTGTTGAAACGCGCTGAGAAGTTTAAACAAATTACGGGAAGAGATGATTTTCGTGATGCAAATGTTTCAACTTTAGGCTTTGATAAATCTAAAGTTACATGTTTTCGTTGCAGGGAAAAGGGGCATTTTAAGAGGGAGTGCAAAAATTGTGAAGCTACTAGAGCCCAGAATCGTTTTGGAAACAACGATTATCACAAAAAGGCGATTTATCATCAAATCACACCACAAGCACCGCATCAGGCACAAACTGCTCACGAGAGAGATGTGATTGAAGGTTCAAAAAGAGCATGTCTAGTTAATCAGGGAAAATATGATAATTTTACCTGGGATAAATATCTTCCAACAAACAGCAAAGTGTGTTTGGGAGAACAAGATGATGAAAAGTTGGCTGAAGGTTTTTGTTGGGACAATTTTTGCCCAGATCAAGAATTCATGGCCAAAGAGATGTCCAAAAACACTTCAAATGTTAACGCTTTCAATGCAAATGCTTACGATTTGAAATATGCTGAAAAATGCAGAAAAGTCATGGAAGCTGCTGAAGCAAGACGGAGAAAGCTCGAAGAAGAGGAAGAAGAAGAAGAGAGGTTAAAAGCTGAAGCAGAAGCTGAGAAAAAGAGAAGAGCTGAATTTTTACGTTCAAACAGAACAGTCAAAGAGGTTCCTGAATTTGAAGTTAAAGTTGATGCAGAACCTGTCAAAGTTCCTGAAAAGTGCATGAATTGTGATTCTTTAATCAAGTAGAACAATGAGTTGCTACACAACATAAACAGATTAAAAGAATCATATGATACAATGAACAGAGAAATCAACAAATATACTGATTCAAACGGTGAACAAGTTGTGGCAATGAATACACTAAAGATAGCGTACCTGAGACAGCTTGATGATGCCAATTTTCATATAAAGAAGTGTGCTGATCTGGAGTTGAAGTTAGCAACACAAAAGATAGAAACTGAGAAAGTTAAAAAGTTATTAGAAAGTTACTCATGTTCTACTTTTGTTGTTGACAGGATTTATCCGGTTGTGGAGAATTTGAAGACTTTTGAAGAAGTAAAGACTTCAGAGGAAAAGAAATCCGTGACAAAAGATGAAGAAAAAGTGAAGACTTCTGGTAAGAAACCAAGTGTGGTTTACAATAGATGTCCGCCCCCGGTTGAAAATGGATATTCACCTCGAAATCCAAATTCGGAAAGAGTCGAAAAAGCAATAAACTTACAATGGGAGTCTGGGCCATCGGATAACTTGCCAGAAAATATTGATGTCACATACACGTCATCCGACACTGATCATGAGTCAAAATTGATAAAAAGTGTGGTCGAACAGGTGTTAGATAAAGATGACAGTGAGGAGTCAAACATGGAGTCCAAACCCGAGTCAAAATCTGAGTTTGATGCGTCAAAGCCAACAATCAAAAAGGACAAACGAGTTTATGACAAACAATTTTTGCTATCAAAATCTAATTTGAATGATGAATCATTCAAAGTGGCATATACTTTGAAAGATTCTGACAAATTATATTCTGATGATACTTTTCCAATAAGAAGTGTCAGATTTGAAATGATTCAAAAGGTTTTCAAAATAACAGAAATTAATATTTCGGAAATAAAAGATTTAAATCTTATCGGAAAACCTAAACAATACACTCCAAGAGAACAACAAAGAATTAACAAGAAAATGGGTTACAATTGTGGTTATAGTTTCCAAAAGAAACCAAACCATAATCGTAATTTCAAAAAGAAAGGTTTAGGATTAATCAACCGAAAAACTATAAAAATCAAAAAGTTTATAAACCAAAAACTGTATTTGTTTCAGGGAAAACGTCAGAGGCTGAGAAAGAACAATCATTCAGAAAGCAGACAAATCAGGAATTCCTTGCCAAGAAGCAAGAAGAGTTAAAGAAGAAGGTTGTTCAGGAGAAGATTGAAAAGAGAACATGTTTTCAGTGTAAAACTGTTGGTTATGTTGCTAGGAATTGTCCGAAAACATTCAAGCCAAAATAGGAAGTCTCTGGTAAAATGAAAGAAAAAGTTGTCGAGAAGACTGAACTTTCAACCCGAAAGTTTACAGGATTTGAAAATTCAACTTTTGAAAAAGGAGAATGTTCAAATAGTGCTTTAAAAAGAAAAGAAAATGTAAAAAATCAAAAATGGGTTGTGAAAGGTTCAGGTAACAATTCTGGTGATGAATCTGATTCCACAAAATCAGAGGAGCCACGTGTTGAGAAAAAGGTTGAAAGAAAAGTTCCAACTATGAACGATGAAAATTTTCCACCGTTGCGTGCTGAAAATTCTATGAAGAAAGTTGGAAAAGTAGAAATTTCAAATCAATTTTATTCTGACAATAAGAAATTTGATGTTGAAAAGACTTTCAATGGAAATGTGAAACACATTTTTGGCAAAATGGTCAATGGTAAGGCCAAAAGTGTCAAAGATTTTTATGCTTCTAAACGACGTGTTCACAAGTCTGTTGAAAGAAAAGATAATGAGATTGTTACACCCAAGGAAGGTCAGGCTTGGGTGGATATATTTTTCAAAGAATAAAAACCTGACTTGCAGGAGATCCCAAGTTGGTAATCGTGGATCATGAATCGGCATCAGTATTTATCATGTTTGTATAATGTGTTTGAGAAGTTTTGCAGGAATTGCCGGAACTCCCAGGTTTGTAAGCGAGGAGTAGGAATCGGCACCTTGAGAATTCAACCAACAGATGGTAATTGGTTGAAAAACAGGTTTGAAATACTTTATTGTTAATCCTTCAAGCGGTATGAATGATTGTTGTTGTTACAAGTGGTTCAGGTTAATCTTACAAGTGGTTAATCAAGGTCATTAAATTGAACTTGAGTTAACTATCATTCATAGAATTGGCAAACAATGTGATAATTTTATCCCTAGTTTTACAAGTGGTAAAATCAACAAAACTTATTTTCCAGAAAAAACCATTCTGATTAAAACAAACTTAAGTGTTTTGAAATCATTATGGGAAAATAGTTTGTTGTGAGGGGGAGTTCTGATTGTTTAATCCAAACGGATGGAGAATTGAGGCGATTCGATATCAGTTGTCATGTTCTGTACAGTTTGTGTTAAATTTACTTTAGATGTTTTTGAATTTTAGGGGGAGTAAGAAATTTTAGAAAATCCAAAAACATCAGAAAATTTGAAAAAGCCAAAAACATGATAAAACTGAAAAATGAGTTTTTGTTGGATAAAAGAGGAAATGATAGTACATCAGTGGACTATCACGACATGCTAAAGAAATGTAAAGTCAAAATGTGATAAACAATCTTACTGTGGATGTGTCAGTAGGTTTTCGTACATTTAGTAAACTGAGACGAGATATAAACCTAAATTCAAACTTGCTTATTCTGTGGGTTAACAACTTCTTGGATATATAGGTAACCCTTGAAATCTTGTTTGAAAGGTCCCTTATTCTGAGATACTAGGTCTTTATACTCAGTGATATCTGGGGTATTATCCCGGGACTTCTGCTGTATGGAAATACTTACCTAGTTCCCGGATAATGCTTTCCGCAAATGCTTGAAACACAGCATAGCCCTCAGCAAGCTGATGAAACAATAAAATTGATAGTCGCTGCTGTTGTAATCAAAAGATCCTCTAAATGGGACACGCCAAAAGTCGAATCCGTCATCTCTCTGCGTATATGGAAGTATCGACCTGAGCTCTCATGGCCCTCGCACATAACCCCTTTACAGATATCATCTGTGGTATACTCACCTGTAAGACTGAATATTGGGATCTGGATACGGGAGTATATTCAAGTAGTGGGACACACGGATAAGTTTAAGTAATTAATACACTAATTACGTATCTCGAAACAGTTGAACTTTGTGTGAAAATTTAAGTGGACAAACATACTGACAATCTAGGTGAATTGTTTAAAACTTAAAATGAAATCAAGCTTAACGGTGTTGGTGATATGTCTTAACAACTGATATGATCCTCTTGCACGAACTCACAAAAATATTGTCTGTAAATATTTCATTTCTGCATTTTCGTGTTTTTACAAGTGGTGTCAGTTACTTTCTTTCAGAAAATCCAAAAAGATTTTAGTGTGTTTTAGCATAAATTTTTTGAAAAATACTAAAAGATTTTCGACAACTGATACTGAGAAGCTGATTTTCGAAGTTCAAATTGCTAAACATGAAGAACAGGTTTGGGAGAGAGTATGTCAAGTTGTTAAAATTGATTGATAAGAGCTAGGGAAAGATCCTGAATGTAAAATCATTTATGTAATTTCTTGCAAAAAGTTTCTAAACGTTTGAAGATTTAATCTTTTAAGAAACTTATGTGTGGGTAGAGATTGTGCAGGTAAATGTGTGCCAGGTGTCGATCCTGAACCAGATGAGAGCCTGATCAAGATCTCAGAGTGAATGAAAGAATTCCAGACTACGATCCCAGCAGATTGAGAGGGGGAGTCTGAAGACACCATGTCAACATTCGAGAGAGAGGTGTTTGTTGATGATGAAGATAGAGATTGAGGTTTCTTGCAATGACAAATACTTTAGTGGAAGATTGAAGATTGATAAAGACTGTAGGTTGATAATCGAAGACTCGACACTGAAGACTCCGTCAACATCCGAGGGGGAGTTTGTTGGTGCACTACGTCTGTCGACTACGTCTTGTATCGAGTCTAGTATGGTATAGGTTAGAATATGACACGA
This sequence comes from Helianthus annuus, assembly GCF_002127325.2. NCBI lineage: Eukaryota > Viridiplantae > Streptophyta > Magnoliopsida > Asterales > Asteraceae > Helianthus > Helianthus annuus. The sequence continues at coordinate 76,428,661 of NC_035440.2, read as the reverse complement.
AATCCAAGAAACATATGATAGAGATGATTTCGCTCATATGTCATCTTCTAAGTTTCGCTCTTATGTCAATAGCCAGGTTTCGCTTATATGGCATGTGGAGGTTTCGCTCATACGTACATGTCCGTATGAGCGAAATATGTGCATCTATATATAGGGTCGTAAAAGTGAAACCTTAAGAATAGTTGTAGGTGTTGTCTTCCGGTTAGCCACGAAGTGCTGCCGAAGTGTTGTCAGGGCTTGTAAACGCATTCGTGATCAATACAACAACAATTTAAAGTGAATCCAGCTGTAATCGCACCAAAGCATTAGTTTCCGCCTCTTGTTTTGGATAGGAATTCTTCTGATCGACTCGTTAAGGCTCGAAAACGATCCTACAAAAAGGATAAATTTAAAAAGCTTTGTAAATGGAATATTACCTTTTGATATGCCACAAAATATATTGGTTATAAATTCTCCGGCAAGATGGAGTTTTTCTCGATAATTGTTCAAGGAAGATAATTGAATATTCTTATTTGACGTACAAGTACCTGAAAAAGGAATTCGTATTTAACAATTGTGAATATATATATGTTAACTACTGATAATAATTTGAATTTAGAGTTTGAAAAAAAAAATAAGTAAGTAACATACATTGTGGTAATTTGATAGATGCTTGTGTACTTGATCTTTGAAACTTTACTGATGGAGATTTAATTGCTTGTTTTTGCCTATCACGATATTGTTTCCTGATGCTCCGACAAAACTTTGGGCTAGTATAATCATCATTGGTGATTGAAGCTGTGAAAGATAGAATGTTGTATACAAAGAGAAAAAGTAAATGGAAATATGTACTTTTTTATTAAATGCAAAACAGGAAAATTAATCATTTATATACCATTAGTAATATCTGATAGCATAGGTGTAAAATAGATATTGGAAGAAGTAACAGTGGTATGTTGATTTGGATTTGATTGATAAGGAATAACAACTTCCTTCACATAAGGGAGAGTTCTATTAATTGGTGAATTGTTATAACTGAACTGGATATTTGATGAAGAAGTACCTGCCAAATATATGAGAACTATTAATAATAATTTGAGTTAGTATTTTGTAATTAGAAAAATGAGACTACCATACTTTGACAAAATGTGAGACATGGTTGTGTACTTGAAATTGGAATGTTTGGTGATGTAGAATTCATGACTTGTTTTTTGCTATCCAGATATTGTTTCCGGATGCGTCGATTAAACTTCGGGCTAGTATAATCATTATTGGGGATTGAAGCTGTGAAACAAAAAAATGTGGTATACAAAGACAAAAACATAATGGAAATATGTAGTTTTTAAAGAATTGATTAAAAATAAATATGTACCATTTGTAACATCTGATAGCAATGGTGTATAATAGATATTTGAAGCAGTGTCAGTGGTATGTGTGTTTGGAATTGATTGATAAGTATTGACGACTTCCTTCCCATAATCGGCACTTCTGTTAGTTGGTGATTGGTTAGAAGTAAGTGGGATATTTTTCAAACCTGCTTTATGAAAACAAATATTTAGTATTGTAATAATAGTATACAGTTAATATTTGCATAAAATGAAATACTTAAATTAAAAAAGATGTGAGTAATGAAGATTAACTTTAAAATATAGCTTATTCATAAAAAAATTAATGGTAAACATATAAATTACCTTTAGATTTGTTGTGGGAATTCCTTTTATCGATCTCTTCTTTTCGCATAACTATTCTTTCTTCACAATCTAGAATGAATACAGATATTTCAGCTATAATCAAATAGGTGAAAAGTAAATAAAGTAAATACATACCATTTGTAATGTTAGAAAGTGGACTTCGCATTTGAAAGTCTAAATAAATATAAAAAACTTTCATTAGTTTCAAATTATTGTTTTATAAGCAGGCAAAAATTAATATTGAATGGCATATATTATTGACAAATAGGAGAAGGTATTGAAAACATGACCTTTGCATGTGCAAGTAAAATCACAAGCTTTCGTTTTTTTAACTGCCATATGTAATTTCCTTTTTTGTCGCATAACCTTTGCTTCAAAAATTCCCTCGTTTTGATCTGTGGATAATATATGGTATAAGTAAGGAAAAAAATATTTTACATAGACTCAAACATAAAGCATATTTCGAGAGGTATTTGAAAACTTAAAATTTTGACATTTGAGTTTTAAAAGTACATAATAAGGAGTGGAATACTTTGACATTCAAGGATTTGAATGTTTAAAGGGTATAAACTTTTAAAAATGATGTTTTTTGAAAAACTATGTAGTACAATCGCAATATAAAGATTAAAGTTAAGTTTAGAATAAAAAATATTGTTTATCGTGTATTGTGAATGTCGATATTTACAAAATATTTGAGGGTTTCTTGTAACTACTATCAACTGAAGATGATAATGTATATTCTAAAAAAAAGTTGTTGAGAAAGGACCGAGGTTTAAAAAGTGATCAACCTTATCTTTACATGATAATGACATAAAATATGATGTTGTAAAAAATAAAAACAGAAATGTAACAAAACATTAATACATTAAAAACCAAAACATAATAGTTGCTTTGGAATATTGTCTTGAACCATTCAGTACAACAAAAGGAAATTAAACTTCTTAAACATAAAAGCTGGAATGATCCCAAGCTTTTGAAGTAGTTCTTAAACGATAAACATAAGTTAAAACACACTAAAATAACATAGGAAAACAACACTTAGAACATAAAGACGGTAAAGTCTTCATTTTTCAATTTTCGGAATTAGGAGAGTTGGTTTCCCAGGTTTAACTGGTTTGGTGGTTGACATTTCTCCATTTTCATCAACATCATAACTCTCAACCAAGTTTTTCTTGAAAGCAGGTTTTTTGGTTTTCCTCGTAAAGATCACAGGCTCACCAAATGGCTTACTTGCCATGGCAGTGTCATCCAAATTTTTGACCAAAGGGTTGATGACATTATCATCCATGGACTCAGTAGCAATATAAAAATGATATACAAAATTGGTGTCAACAAAAATACTGAAAATTGGTCTTAATTATATAAATTAAATTGTAAAAAATTAAAAGTATATAATTAATTTTACATACCTTCGATTTGACGTCTTCGTTTGATTTGGTACCAACAGTGACTCCATAATAACATCAGTGGAGTTATCATCCTGCATTTTTTGTATAGTACAATTTTTATATCAAATAACTAAAATACTACATAAACATATAATTGAAGATAAAGTTTAATAATGAGTAACTTTAAAGAGTACAGAATGCATACATTCAGGTTAACAGTATCTTCTGAATCCATATCAGTGAACCTGTTGTTCAAAGAAGCGGACTTTTCCACCTACAATGTTTTTCAGAAATTGAGTATGTCAAATATGTTTCAATAGTAAATGAACCGGTAATTAAGTACTGAATCTTAATATTACCTCAATGTTGTTTGCTTTCTTCTCAAGCTCAAATATGATATCCTCATCATCAGTCAATTTAGAAACACCAAAAAACCAAAAGTTGTTTTCAATGTTGAACTCACTTATATCAATCTTAAATGCAATTTTTTTCCCCAAAAGAGCTTCAAACTCGTCAGGATAGAGAACCTTATCACCACCCTGTAGTATATATACAAATATATTATTGACATATTAGATGGGACAAAAATAAGAATGTACAAAATTAATAAATACAAACTTACAGCAACATGTTTCTCAATTAAGTTAGCTGCAATTGTTTTTAGAATTCGGCAAGCATCTCTGTCAAACAATGTCAATGACACAGTTCCACTTGAATCTTTAACAGTCAATGGAATTTTAAGCCTAAATAATAAAGTGTCAAAATGTAAGGTATGAAATATAAACAGCTAAGAGAAACAATAACTTTCAAACAATTTAAATTTGTTTAGACCTTTGAGTATATTGAATCACAGTGTCCTTGCAAGTTGCCGTTTTGCACTCATAAACCTCTTCTTCATCAACCAAGACACCAACCGTAGGTGTATCATTATTAACTTTTTGGAAAACCTTCTTGTTACAAGCTTTACAAGCAAAATAATACCATGGCAAATCTTCGGATATCATTTGAACAGTACCAACAACAACAACAGGCTTGGCCTATAAAATAAGTAGTTTAGTTATAACGACAGAAATAATGTTAATATAAAAACATAGTCATGTACTTTACCTGATTGAGATTTACTTCAGCTATGTTGTTGAATTCAGATCTAACAACATACTCATCATACAATGATAAAAATATTCCAGAAAGCCGAAAAGATTGACTCGAACATGAAGAAGCAGCAGAGTTTGTAATAAGCCTGTTACAAATAATTAGATTACATTAATATTTGTGTATTTATAATAAATTACCGAAAAAAATTAATAAATGAATTCTGGGTTTTTTTAATTGAAATGATTAACCTGTTACGAAAAGAAGTCATTTCATCAACATCAGAATTGATGAAAAGCTTTGAAACATTGAAACAGCTGTTAACATAACCAAAACGACCAAAGTACTTCAGTGTAGCAAACTGCAGAATGAAAACAATAACACCATGTTGTTCGCTGTTTTCCCAGTGCTCTAAAATCCGATCAGTATAAGAATCCCACAAAGACAGGTATATTGAATCCATCCTTCACAAAAAATGTTGTAAAATCAGGCTTAAACAAAAGGGGTAAACATTATAAATTATGAATTTATAATTAATATATTGAATACGAATTAAAATACATACTCTAGATCTTGAATGATGACATTAAGTTTCTTGGTGTCTTTACCCCTTGCTGTCTTAAACTTCTTAAGGTCTTTAACATCAGCAACAAAACCAATAACATCTAGAAAATGACAACCGGGTTAAATGTGAAAACATATTACAGTATTTAACAATTTAACTAAAAAACATGTATGAGGTTTTTAGTTACCTATAGATTTGTTTTCAGGAACAGTTTTGTCGATGATATCCTTAAAGGATGTGAATGAGAAGCCATAGATGGGACCATTGAAATCCTTACATAGGTATACATCGGTATCACAGTAGATTCCCAGCTTGTTTTTGTTGTCCACATACTTGTACTTGGACTCATTTAACCCAATAGTGGGTTTGACAATGAAATAGCAATCTGTTAGAAAATTTGGAAAATAAACATAAAAGAATTTAAAAAACAGTAAAAAGTGAACATGTAAGGTACGTGTAAAAAAGTTGGTATGTAAAACTTAAAAGTTAAAAAATATTTAGAAACTAAAAATACTTAAGTTACAATGCAATGTTGTATTATTAAGTTAAAATTAAAACCACCAAACAGTGTACAAATATATTATGCAGTTGCTTATTTATATAGGTTATAAGTTATTGCATATACCTAAGTTATAGGTACCTTTTAGTTCTACACTATGTGGATGTCAACAATTTATTTTTAATAAATTTAAGGATAAGGTAAATGTAAGTATAAAAATATTATATGATGTTTAAAATATAAGCATATAAGGTACTTCAATGAGAATATGGTCAAAACTTGTGGTTGTTACATTTGGAACTACTCATAACTTATTAGGGATAAGATGATAATACAATTCCTAAATTAATGACATGTGAATAAAAATACATGTATAAAACACATAAAGAAACTACTTCAATAATACACAATTATACAAATAAAAACAAACAGTTATATTGCATAAATACATTTTCTTAAAACTAATGCAGTTGTAAATAAGTAGATATGTAACAGTTAAAAGATATTTAGAAACTAAAAAAACTTAAGTTACAATGCATTGTCGTATTATTAAGTTAAAATTACAACCACCAAACAGTGTACAAATATATTATGCATTTGCTTATTTATCGAATCATACGTTATTGAATATACCTAACTTATAAGTACCATTTAGTTCTACACTATGTGGATGTAAATAATTTCTTTTAAATAAATTTAAGGATACGGAAAATGTAAGTATACAAATAATTTATGATGTATAAAATAGAAACATGTAAGGGACTTAAATGAGAATATGGTCAAAAGTTGACGTTTTAACATTTGGAACTACTCATAACTTTCTAGGGGTAACATGATATTAGAAGTCCTAAATTAATGACATGTGACTAAAAATAATTTAAAAAAACACATAAAGAACCAACCTCCATAATACACAATTATACAGATAAATACAAAAACTAAAATTTCATAACTACATTTAATTAAAACTAATCCAGCTGTGAATAAGTCTTTATGTAACAATTAAACATGCAAGTTTATGCATAACCAAACATTGTTAAAATATACATGGCAGTTGCTTATTTCAACGGTTATAAGTTATTGAATATACCTAAGTTATAGCCACCTTTTAGTTTTACAATATGTGGATGTAAAAAATAACATTTTATTATAACTAAGGCAGCTAGCTGTAAATAAGTTAATATGAAACAGTTAAACAGGCAAGTTGTTGCATTAAATATAACTTTAACAACTTTAAAAGGTTTTAAATAATATACCCGATTCATTCAAAAGATGTTCAAATTTGGGAAACCATCTTCATTGGCTTGCATGGTGGTTGCCTGTCAAATAAAACATGAAAAATAAATATAAAAAGGTTAAAAACCACAAAAAATAAATATACTTTACGGAGATTACAGAGGAAAGAGACAGGAAACTTCATTTTGGCATGTTACAGTCAGATGTTCATAAGCAGAAGGATAACACTTTAAATTAAACAGATAAGTAATTAGATAACCAAAACTTTAACAAAGTGACTGGATGCAAAGGTTATATGTTTGTTTGAGATGTAAAATAATTCAATTTGTTCGTTATTTCAAAAAACAGTGAACTTAATATGAGAAATATATACCTCTTATCAACAACGATCATTTCGATTGAGTAAAACTGCTCTGGATTGTTATACATGGGTTGCTTCCATAAACGGAGTACACGAACCTTCACAGTGTAATCACGCCTAGCCAAATCCAAATCCTTCAAATAGGTGATGTTACTGTATCAAAGAAATATGGGGTTAATATTAGTATGTATAAAATAGGATATGAATCAGTAAATGGAAAAAAATAAGAGAACTACCCGTGCTCCATTAGTTCACTAATTTGCTTCACAGATGAAATGGAAGAAGGAGAGTTCTAGTTGGTGAAAAAAGAGGAAGGGGGAGTGGATATAAATAATGGGGGATGGAAGAAAAAAACAAAACTATATAAGTTGTATGAAAGTAAACAGATTCAGTTATCTTCCTTGGATAGGTAGTAGAATAACTAAAAGGTGAAACAATTTGAAATGGTTTATTTGTCCTTATAGTTGACCGAAAAAAAAGTTAGACCCTACATAACCTGCCAATTTAAAAGCATGAACCCTTGAAAGTCCATTAGTTAAAGGAACAAAGAATTCAGTCCCATTTTAGGCTTTCAGTTTTGTTTGTATTAATCTGTTTTTTTAACTGCTGTCTTTTCAGGGCCTTAATAGGCTGTATGAATATCAATTGGGTATGTATAGTTTTTTAGTGAATACTTGTTCTTAAAATTATTTAAATACATACGTATATGAAATATCCTTTACTATTGTTAAGGACTACTGTTGTAAAGGTTTAAATTAATGATCTTTATAAAAAAGAAACACGTTTCCAGTCTTTAAAATGTTTACAAAAGTATGGTTATGAGTAGAAATCAAAGTGTCTTTGTGAAATGTCCTTGAAAAATTTGATTTACTTTCAAAAAAAGAAATATTGTTAGTATATTATTCAAATAGAATTAATCTATAGTTAACAATTTAAAAACTGTGAAAACCATAATGTACTGCAATGACAAAAGGGCTTCACCGTTAATAAACTGAATGGTGAAAAGTGGAACAAAGATTATGGGTAAGGTCAACTAAAAGGAAAAGGTCTTTCAGAAAGTCAAAATAAAAGGTTTATGAAAATAGGAAAAGTTTGTCTTTGTATTTTTGTGCTTTTCCTGGGTTTTTAAAGCTAGTAATCTGAAAAGTAAAGGAGGTGAACAATGTTTTTGGGGAAGAGTTTGATTACCTTGTTGATACAAAGACAAACTTGTATACTTTAGGAATTCTTAGAAGTGTAAAGTGTAAAAAGTTATAAAATAGGTTAAAAGAAATACCAAAATTGATTTAGATCTGTTTGGAATATTTTGTTTTCAAATACAGAATGGTGACATAATGGTTTACCAAGATCAAAATCATATGAACCAAGATTCAGTTTAAATTTTACAATCATTCATCCTAAACATGTTAGTAATCAATTTGTGAGTACATTTACAACAATAAGATAAAATGAGACTTAAAAACTTATATACCTTTGGACCCTTTCAAACTCAGCTGAGTGAGATTTCGGATTCAGGTATGCATCCATCCAATGCTGAAAACTGATGATTCCATAGAAACTTATTTGTATCACCTACAACAAAAAACAGTTGTTGAAAATCAAAACTCTATTATGTATCTGATATGAACTGAAAGAAACATGTTATCCCTTCTTAAAAACAAAAACTAATATCATGCTAAAAACAGAGGTGACATTATTTCTTGCAAACATCTAGAACACAAATTGGACATTTAACACAATATTTGATTATCAAATATCAAATCATATTCAGATTCTAAATAATTGGTTTTCCAAATCCATAACGGTAAAAAGAAACCCCAATGTTAGTGAAATTAGTTCAACATTAGAAATATCAAGCCAAACAATTACTTTCAGTATTCAACTACCGAGTTAGGATTCGTCAATTATGTATAAACTGGTTATTAAGATTTCCAATTAACATTTAAAAATTAGAATTCTTAATTCGACTTATCTGATTATGGATTTCCAACAATCGTGCAAAGAAGTGTCAATCACATGAAGCCGACCAAGTTGTTTGACTTCGAATCTTAGAATAAACCCTAATATGTTCAACCAAAAACAAAATGTTAGAATAACAAAATGGAATCACAACTCATAAAACTGCTATAAAAGAGAAGAATGATGAAAAAGATGAAGAAACCCTAACCTGTAATACGCGTGATTCAGATCTACAATAATCACTAACAAAATCAACTCAACAAACGCCTAGAATCAAGAACAGTGATCAGAAACATGACGAAACCATAACCTATTAAACGCGTTGTTCAAATCTTCATAAAAGTTTTAAAAAAACAAAAGATTCTTTAGGGAGAATAAAACCTGAGACAGAAAAGGATGCAAAATTGGGAAAATGAAAACAGCCGCCGGTACGGATAGCTTGAACAAACCGTAATATGATCAATGGGTGGTTCAGATCTACAATAATAAGTAACAAAATCAAGTTAAAAACCACCTAGAATGAAGAACAATTAACAAAAAAAGGAGGAATCCCATACATGTTAATCGCGTGGTTAAGATCTTCAACCATGGATGAATGATGGAGATGAATGATGGAGATGAACAATGGAAGAATAAACCCTAATATGAAATACGGGGGGTTCAGATCTAGAATAATCAGTAACAAAATCAACTCAACAAACTGCTAAAATCAAGAACAATGAACAAAAATAGAATAAAACCATACCTGTTAATTGCGTGGTTAAGATCCGGAACCATGGATGAGTGATGGAGAAGAAGAATGGTTGCGCGAGTGTTGAGGAGAGAAGAAGGAATCGGAGCGGCTGTGGGGAAGTATTAGGGTTTGTTCGAAAATGAAACAAAAAACCCGTTTCAGCAGCGTGTAGACGTGGACACCTTAATTGTTGAACACGGTAGTAAATTGAAGGAGGGGCTGACATGTGTTTAGGGGGAATGTGGGGGTGCCAAGTGGAAGAACCTAGTTCTTTTATTAGAGATAGAGATGTGTGTGTATGTATATATATATATATATTGTATTTGATTCCACGTCGAGTCCACAAGTAGAGAACGAATCATAGTAAGAAACCGAACAATACATGTTAATACAGCATTTTTAAAAAGTAAATTAGTGCCTGGTCGGTGATTAGAACAAAAAATCCCTTTTGGTACACAAAGCCGACCTCTATACGTAAATATATTAAAAATACATTTGAAAAATATAACAGGTTATTAGTTCGGTACAAAGGAATCAAATTGTTGTGTAATAAAGATTGGTTTGTATTAAAAATCTAGCTCTACGTGTATTCTTGAAATAGTTATATCTGTGTGTATACGAGTTTTTTAAATATAATATATTGCTTTTTCTACGTGTATTCTTGAAATAGTTATATCTGTGTGTTTACGAGTTTTTTAAATATAACTAGTAATTAGACCCGCGCGTTTTACGGCGCGGGTACATTGAAATTTTCAAAGTTGAGAAGGTGTAAAAGGGAGTAATAGTGCAAAGCATAAAAAACGCAAAGTCTAAAACTTAAGCGGTTGGTCACGATGACAATGAAGTAATAGTGCAAGGGGTAAAATAGGAAGTTTAAAACTTGACTACAAACAACAACAACAACAACAACCATACCCAGTAAATCCCACAAATAGCAAAGCTACTTATAGGGTCTGGGGAGGGTGGGATGTAGACAGACCTTGCCTCTATCCATAGGGATAGAAAGGCTGCTTCCAGAGAGACCCTCGGCTCGAAAACGAACAACAAACCAACAAACCAGCACATCAAGTCAAAGAATATAGAAATAAGAAGTCCTCCATACCAAAAAATTGATCCGAGTGACACAATATAATGTAAATCATGTATAATAGCATGCATACATCATTTGGGCATAAACACAAGAAGGCAATCACCGGAAAAGTCCCTTAAAGAGTAAGAAAAACCTACCTCCTTAAAATACACCTAAGACCTTACTGCAATATCTCCTAGAAGTCTTTAACCCTAATCCTACGCCTCCACGAAGCCCTATCTTGGACCATGTCCTCAGAAAGATGTAACTCTACTAAATCATGCCTAATCTGCTCATCCCATGTCAGTTTGGGTCTGCCTCTTCCTCTCCTCCCCTCGACAGTAAGAGTTTCCACTACTCTAACCGGTGCCGTCATTTCCCTCCACTTCACATGCCCAAACCATCTCAATCTCCCCTCCTTAATCTTCTCTGATATACTAGCCACTCCTAATCTTTCCCTAAAAACCTTATTTCTTATCCGATCTAACCTCGTGTGTCCACACATCCACCACAGCATCCTCATCTCTGCTACCTCCATCTTGCGCGCTTGTGTCTTCTTGATAGCCCAACAGTCTGTTCCATATAGCATAGCGGGCCTGACTACTACCCTGTAAAATTTCCCCTTTAATTTAGTTGGGAACCTCCTATCGCACAATACCCCACTGGCTGCCCTCCATCTACACCAGCCAGCCTGTATGCGATGGGTTACATCACTATCTATGTCACCATCTCTTTGTACAAACGACCCCAGATACTTAAATCTAGTTACCTGCGGGACCAGTTGATCCTCAATGGTGATTTGGGTGTCATCGTCATCAGCTATACCACTGAAATCACAGTGTAGATACTCAGTCTTAGATCGACTAATCCGTAGGCCCTTGCCCTCTAAGGCTACTCGCCTCGCCACTCCTTAGGCCCTTGCCCTCTAAAGCAACTCGCCACTCCACTCCTAAAACCGTAAATTGCAAAAAGGAGTTAGTATTTAAGAAACAACACACAAAGCAGGGGGTATTCTGCCACCTTCTTCCCAGAGGGAAACGGACTCAGCTCGGGATGGGGTATTCACCGCCAGGCAGCATTGGGACGTTGCTAGCTTGTGGAGTGGGATCACTCCAGCGGCCGGGAGGTCCGTGCAATAACCCCCCCCCCCCCCAACAACACACAAAGCATAAGGGCCAAAACCATAAATTTCAAAAAAAAAAAAAAAAAAAAAAGAGAAAAAAAAAGAAACCCAAAAGTTGATGGGTTGGTGGTGGAAATACCACCGACATACCCTTTTGATATATAGCTAGGTTGTTGCTATATGCCACGCGTTGCGGCAGCGTCACTTAAGTTGTTTATAGCCGGCAACAGTCTTGAGACTGCTACAAACTTCATGTTTTATGTTGACAGGGGTTATATTGGCACAAAAATTGTCACAAAAGGTCATCTTGTTTTCCCCATAAGAGCCAGGACTTGCATTCCTATAAGCAAAAGCCCTTTGTTGGTCTTCCTATTATACACATACACCAGAGGCATAGGCTTTGTAGTTTTCCAAAAGGTGGTCATAGCATTCCTAAACGTTATGCAGTTTTCGAAAAGTTGTTAGATGTCTTCTTACATCTCTTGGTTACGTTGGGTGCTTTGCTTTCTTGTCCGAATTTGTTTATGAAATGGTATCTTTTTGGTTAGTAACAGTTAAAACAAAAATACAGGTACAATTAGTTTTAGACTTGGTACCATTTGGGTGATCAACTAAAAGATTCAATTCAGACAAACCCACCCACGATCAGCACATTACTCATAAGTATATATATGTGAGTAATTTTAATTTTAAAGCATGTATCTTCAAATCATTAAGATCTGTTCATCTACCAGGTGAATAAAATGCTAGGCGATTCAAATGGACTTAATTAAGACGTAGAAAAAAAGCATTAAGCAGAAGCACATAGCAATGAAATGTGTACTGCGTCATAAAATAAATGCTGGAATATAGCCTTTTCAAAGGTCTAAAATCCAGACTTGGATAAGAAATCACTGTTTAGGGTTTTTTAATAAGAAGTTCTTTTTCATTGCAATATGATAGGGGTATTTAGATATCAAATAATAGATATCAAATAATAGACAACCTTTCATGCCACTCAGAAGTTGCATTTATATCGAAATGAAGCGAGTAAAAACTGATACACTACTTTTAATCATTTCATTTTAGCCCTTACATTGTAATTGACACTATTGCAGCATAATAGAAAAACAAAATAACTAAATTTGTTGCATTACGATATTTTCAAAATGTGGGTTCCTTGGTTTAAAAAAGCGCGAGGCGCTCCGAAGCGTTTTGGTTCCAAAAGCTTTAAGCGAAGCTTCAAGCGCGAAGCGAGAGCTTCAGTATACGAAGCGCTCAAAATAAAAAAATATTTGTACACATCAATATGACATATTCTACTTGTTAATCAATAATAAACACAAAAACATGATTAAAAACATACTTAACACATAAAAAACATAGTTAAAACATAAATTAAAGTCGATTATTGGAGAAAGTATGAAGAATCCATGGAGAAGAGGGAGGGAGCGGCTAAAGATGTTTACTAACGTTCTTTTTTTAGGGTAAAGAAGTAGCGGGCCTCAATTAAACCCTATTAGAGACTATTGAGCCTAAAAAAAACCCAAATCTGACATGATTGGGCTGAAGCGTCACTTTAAACCAATGGTGCTTCGGGCTTAAAGCGTGCTTTAAAACTCTTCACGTGATTTGCCGCCTCAAAGCAAAAAAAAAGACAACCCTAGCGCTTCATCGCCTCACGCTTTAAGCTCGCTTTTTTAAACCAAGGTGGGTTCATTGATAATTGTATTTACAGCTATATCAATGTTCATGTTGAAAATATTAACAAATTAATGGTATATTTTTGCATTAGTTTTAAAATATTGATGTAGAACAGTAGATTATTATCTTTTATTTGATCTATTTAGTTGATTTAAAAGTAATATGTGTAAGCATCTTAAAATCATCAAAAAAAAGTTTTAAATCTTACTATTGTGGTTCAAACCACCCAGTCACGCCATAAACGACCAAACCGTCGAATATTTTTTCCTTATGTTATGACCAGGTATGTATTCAAGTCTTTACAACTGAAAAGTTAAGATATTACCACATAACTGAGTAAACCAACAACCAACCGTATACAGAGGGAGTGAACGAACGAAGGAGACACTTACCTCAAGGCTGAACGACAGAGACTCGCTTAGGTATCGTAGATCCAGGAAAAGAAGCAAAGAACGGCCTTGACCAATTCTGGAACCCACCATCCTCCATTCTCCTTCAATAAGCAGTGGGCCTAGCTAAACTCCTTGAAGATAAATCATCTTCTAATTTGCCATCTCCTGCAACTTCTTCACCCCTTGTTGCCAATGCTCAGACAAGTGCCACCCTATTCTAAATCCGCCCCCTGCCGCCTGCACCAGTTTCCGTCCCATAGCCTCTTCCATCTGCCAGGTTGTCCCCCAAGTAGTTGCAATAATTCGGTGCTGCTAGATTGTGTTTTCGATGGCCCGAAAAATTTCAACCGGGTCATAAGTGCAAACCCCCTCAATTTTTGCTCATTGTGGACAACTCATTCAATGCACCAAATCCTCCACTAAGACCAAGCGTAATGGGGCGTTTTTTTTTTAAATTTTTGCTTTATAACGCCTTATAACGCCCCGCCTACCATTACGGTAGGCGTTATAGGGCGTGTTTTTTGAAACCCCCCCCCCCCCCCCGGCGTTTAAATTAAAACGCTCCTCAACATTGAACCAACCAATCAACGGCTAGTTCTCCAACGGCTAGTTGATTTAATTTTTTTTTAAACCTATTAATATATATATATATATATATATAAACCACCAAAACTCATCCATTTTCAACAAAAACAATCTCAAAACCTCTCTAAAAAATCCCACAATTTTTTAAAAAAACTTGATGGATTCTCCTAGTTCTTCATCCATGATAAATTTTTACTACAACGAGTATTTTGCGGATGGCGATGGTTCGACCGATGAGGAACTTGAGCAAGAGGCGGTTACGAGTGCATGTCAATTAGCGGTGCGATATGTCCAGCATTCTCGTCGGCCCCAAGCACAAAAAAATAAAAGAGGCTATGTTGAACGAGACCGACGCGCGGCACACGATCGTTTGATGAAAGACTATTTTGACGAGGCGCCGACATTTTCAAACGATTTTTTTAGGCGTCGTTTCCGAATGAGTAAGCGGTTGTTTCTACGCATAGTCAACGACTTGGAAGCCAACTACGATTATTTTAAACAAAAACCGGATGCGAGAGGGGCACTTGGATTTACCGGTATCCAAAAGTGTACGTCGGCATTACGAATCCTTGCTTATGGTAACACTACCGACATCAACGACGAGTATCTAAAAATGGCGGAGAAAACAACACGAGATAGCTTGGAACATTTTTGTCACGGTACAATTCTTATACTTTACTTTTATTTTTTTTAAACGACGAGTATGCTTAGAATTTTTTTTTTTTTGAATCTTATGTTTATCTATATTTTTTATAAAGGTATAATTGATGTGTACGGTGCGCGTTATCTTAGAACGCCTACATGGGAGGACCTTCAAAAGATCTATGAGGTACATAATGCCGAGCATGGTTTGCCTGGTATGATCGGGAGCATAGATTGCATGCATTGGCGTTGGGATAACTGCCCGACTGCATGGCGAGGCCAACACACACGTGGTGACCAAAAAGGACCCATATTATTCTTCAGGCGGTTGCTTCACAGGACCTTTGGGTTTGGTCGGCTTACTTTGGCGTGGTCGGGTCATGTAATGATATCAATGTTTTTGAACAATCGTCGTTGTTAGATGAGTGGATTTCTGGCAAAGCTCCAAAAGCGTCGTTTTACGCAAATGGAAACTACTACCCCCATGGATATTATTTGAGCGACGGAATTTATCCTAGGTATTCGATTTTCATGAAGACGTTTAGTGATCCTATTGATGACAAAAGAGCATACTATAAAAGGTTCAAGAGTCTTCACGAAAAGACATTGAGAGATGCTTTGGGGTTCTTAAACAACGCTGGCAATACTTGAGAAATCCTTGTCGTGCATGGAGCAAGCAAAAAATGAGAGATGCTATGTACGCTTGTATAATCATGCACAACATGATTTTGGAATACGAAGGAAAGGCGATATGCCAGAATTATGTGCCAGAAGCCGTTGAACAGGAGCATCCGCAGGCGTCAATGGAAGAAAGAGTGAATAATGCGCAAGAGTTGCGTTACGAACCGTACCATTCCCAGTTAATGGTTGATTTGGTACACCACGCATGGTCGGTTCGGTACGTACCACCTGAGGGAGAGGAAGAAACGGAGGACGAGGAAGACGAAGTTGGCGAGGGTGAAGAAAGCGAAGACGAAAACTAGTGTTTTTTTTTAATTTAATCGGATATTTTTTTTACTTCTAGTATTGTATTTTTTTTTATTTAATGAAGTATTAAAGTTTAAAAAAATTGAGAAATGCTTGAATGGGGGTTGTTGGCATAATGCCCCACTATGCCACTTTTGCTATAATGCCCCCTTGCTGACTAGGACGCCACGTGTCGGATAATGCCCCATGGTGGGGGCATTATAGGTTGTTACCACTACACATGGTCTAAGGGTGTAAGGGGCACTCACCTAAGAGGTGAGTCCCCTCTCTTACGCCCAACCAATCAACTAGTGCCACGTCAACTCCCCTCTTAAACTCCCCTACACCCCATTTTGATGGCGGCACTCCCCTCTTAGGGGAGTTGGGTTTTTTTTTTTTTTTTGTAAAATTATGCATGTTTACAAATTAAAAAAATATTAATAAAAATAAAAATTAAATAAAAGACATTTCATTAAATTAAAAAAAAAATACATTCAAACTAGAAAAAAAAATTACATTCAAACTAGAAAAATAAAAGTTACATTCAAACTAGAAAAATATAAAAACAAACTACTCGTCGTCCGAATGAACTTCAAGGTGAGGCAGATCTAAACTTCCGAGATGCTCAACGAGATCGTGTTTTAGTCTCCAATGCGTGTCTTCGTCAATGAGCTCCGTATAAGCTGTATCATCGAAGACGGGTTCGACTGGAGGATCTTGAATATGTACCGGTGCTATCGCCCTTCCGTCGTCTTTTATAATCATGTTGTGTAAAATAAGGCACGTATACACGATGGACCTTATCTTTCTCACCGTTTTCGAACGCATTGGACGATTTAGTATTCCCCACTTCGCCTTTAACACACCAAACGCCCGTTCCACATCTTTTCTTGCGGCCTCGTGTTGCCTCTTGAACTTTTTTTCATTCGGGTCGTGTGGATATGGAAAAGACTTCACAAACATGGACCAGGTAGGGTAGATCCCATCAGTAAGATAATACCCGCGTTTGTATAAGTGGTTGTTCACTTGAAATGGACAATTTGGGCCGTTCCGTTTCGTTGAGCAAGAAATAATGGAGATTGTTGCAGCACATTGATGTTGTTTTGTAAACCCGCCGGGCCACAAAAAGCATGCCAAATCCACAAATCTTGAGACGCCACCGCTTCTAACATAACCGTCGGGTATTGATGATCGCCTCTCATGTATTGTCCACGCAATTCTGTGGGGCACATTCTCCAGACGAAGTGTGTACAATCCAGACTACCCAACATACCAGGTAGGTGATGCCTCTCCTCATGAGCCTGATACAATAGCGCAACGTCGTGGCTCGTTGGTCTACGTAGGAATTCACCGGCATACCTTTTACAGACCGTCTCGCAGAAATATTCAAGGCACTCACGAGAGGTCCTTTCAGACATATTTAAATACTCATCCCCCTCGTCTGGTGGGTTACCGGTTGCAAGTTGTTTAATCGCCGAAGTAACCTTTTGCAACGGCGTGAAACTTTTCTTCATTCTCCCGTCTAAGCCTTCTTTAAACCACTCGTCATACGCTTCCACGTCACTAACAATTTTTTGGAACAAAGACTTGGACATACGAAATCTGTGACGAAAAGTATCGTCATTAAATTTTGGATTTTCAACAAAATAATCGGCCATGAGTGTCTCATGGCCTCCCTCACGATCTCGACGGACAACTTTTTTTTACTAGACGATGCCGTGTCTAGTAGCTCTGCTTGTTGGATGAGACTTTGGAAGAAAATTAAGCTAGTATCGCTTGACGATGCATCTCCATCGTCGGGAAAGTCGGGTAGGGTAGAAAGAAACGGATACTTGGAATCCATTTTGTGTTGTATTTGAAAGATTTGTGAGTTTGAGAGTGATGGTGTGAGTTTGAGAGTGGTGAGTGTGGTAAAAAAAAATTGATTTAGGTTGGTTTATATTTATATTATTAAAGAAAATTGATTTTTTTTTAAATTTCAACCGTTTGACAACGGTCCTTTTTCGACAATCGTGCCAAACTCAAGCGGTGACTCCACACCGAAACCTATCACCGATTCGGGTCCCCGCTTGGATGGCGGCGGTGTTCCCGATCGGTGACTAGGCTCACCGAACCACTCCCCGAAGAACGCCCCGTGCACCCTAACCATGATCGAAGACAACCTTATACTTCCCCATGTAGAATTAGGAACACCCAATCTCATTGTGTGTTCACTTGCACGTTCCACCACACCCACGTAGTTAGTCTTACATAAACAAAGTTGGGCGGGCAGCTCTATGATGTTTATGACATTGTTAGCTTCTTTCCTGTTCAATAAATTACGAACAATTTGAGTGAATATACATAATGAAATGTGAAATTGTTTCCAGCTATTGTGTATATTAATAAGATTTATGATGATTGATTTCATCATGCAGTTGTGTTTCTTGAATTGTTTTGTACTTTTTCACTAATGAGTGGGGGAGGTCGCTCTAGTACAAACAATAGACCATCCATCAATTATAAATATAGGCAAAAGATCAAATACAAATAATTTTAACATACTAAACATACAAATTCAAGGAAAACTCAAAAAGACAAGGTGACATTTTTGTAATTACCACCAACTATCAAAGTAACTATACAAATGTGAACTCAACCAAAAATACCTAAAAAACACAATTTTTTTAACATTTTTTATTAAAAAATCGCTACATTTTGTTAACCAAAAAAAAAAAATTTTTTTGCTGCTACTAAAAGCAGCGATTTTTTAATAAAAATGTTAAAAAAATAAAATAAAATAATTTGTGTGTTTTTTTTATTTTTTTTAGATTTTTTAGGGGTTTAGTTTTTAGCATTTTAGCTTGGGTGGGGAGGGGGGGTGTTAGGTTTTTGGGGGGTGGGGGGTTTAGGTTTTTTTTTTTTTTTTTTGGGGGGGGGGGGGGGAAGGGGGGGTTAGGTTTTTTTTTTAGGTTTTTTAGGTATATTTGTAGAGTAACTTTGATAGTTATTGATAATTACAAAAATGTCACTTTGTCTTTTTGAGTTTTCCTTCAATTTGTATTTTTAGTATGTTAAGATTATTTGTACCAGAATTTTACCCTATAAATATAACCCTCATGGAGAAGCTAGTTTTTACGTTATGGATGTTACGCTCTCAGTTCCCATAACATCTCAAAAAACCCCGCCAATCAAGCTGAAGCTAGATCGTTTGTACTAAGCACCTCTTATGTCATATCGAGAGTCGGCCTGTTATGGAATTTTGCAACCTCAACAATTTCCGTACGCCGTCAGCACAAAACACTGAAATCCTTTAGAAAGAAAATACGTTATACTTTCCAAGCTGAAGAAGAAGGAAATATAGTTGCATCAATTTCTTCCGAGGGTCAAAATTTGTTCAACACACATAGAGGACAAACTTTCAAACCCACATCTTGAAGTTAAAACAACATAATATTCAAACATATTTTATTATCAAAAGTTTATTTCAAATTAACCCTATATGAAACAAAACCCCACATATTCAATTTTATTTCCATTAAGCCAAATCCGTCAAAATCAGAACAAAATCAAATAAACCCATAGTAACGTACTATCTCGGGAATTCTTAATAAAATTACACAAACCCATATCGTATCTAGACCAGAATCGTGTAAAAAGGGAAAAAGTTAAGCGGCAATCTTACCTGGCCAGAAGGCGTTTGGCAGAAGAAAAAATGCAAGATTATGAGCGGTTGTGGCGGTGGAAGACGGAGGGATGATGCCATGGCGGTGGAAAGCGGAGCGGTGGTAGAGGAAATCCCAAACTGAAGAAGTCGGGTTTCAAGGGAATGTGATCTGATATGGAAGGGTAATTTCGTAATTTGTTGGTAAATGTAGCACCGACTTTGTGTTTTAAGATGTAGTATAATATAATATAATATAATATAATATAATATAATATAATATAATATAATATAATATAATATAATATAATATAATATAATATAATATAATATAATATATTGCTTTTGATACTAGAGAACTGTGGCTCTATTTTAATATGATCATTTTTATTTTTATATTTCGCTTTACAACCCAACCCAACAACCCCCCCCCCCCCCCCACATGGCACTCAAGTCCCAACAAAACTTTCAAAAGCTTAAGAGTCCTCTTTAGGGTTCTACTACCATATTCGGCTTTTTAAATCGCTTTATTTTGCTCCATCTAAAAGGAAGAAGAATCAAGTGCATCTTTCGAAACTTTTTATAAGAGGCCACAAGTATATGTATTATTATATACTAGTGGGAAACTTGCGCGTTGCCGCGGTAGGGCGTGAACATATCACCAACTTACCATTTACTATACCCGTAATGTAGATTACCGTATTGTTCCATCACCAACTTAAATATTAAATTCACATCTAGCAATTTTGAAGATATAATAAGTGAATTCCATTTGTGCTCTTAACATGACAATTGATCGAATCCATACAATATTAATTTTGTTTTTTTTTATTTTTACCGGTCTCCTCAAAATAGAACTATTGGGAATGTCCGCTGCAACCCGCGGGTATGTATGTTGTTTGGCTCAAAGCAACATACCATATTGAGCATTTCCTTCTTTTTGTTTAGGAACTGGAGAGTATACAATCAAGCATACTTCGCATGTAAGAAGGAAAAAAGTAACAGATTTGCAAACCAAAAGGAAAGAATACCTATTCCATATATTTTTATAAAACAAAGAAAGTTGTAATTGACTTTTAAGATAAAACTCTTTCAAGTTTTTTTTAAGAGCAAATATTTTCTCATTCATCTCACCAAACTTTTTATACAATGATTAACAAGCTGCTAAAACAAAGTATACATCTCCCCTATTACAGTTTACATTTACCACCCAGTTCAACAATATTTAGCTCGAATCGAGCCGAGCCTTATCAAGCCTGAGCCGAGCGAGCTTGAGCCTAAAATAAAGCTCGTTGTTTTTCTCCCATGGAAATTGTAACACTTTCTTTATTGGGATTTTCACAAAAATTACAACGTTTTTTGGTAACGATTTAAATCCACATGATATGTTTGTATGTCTTTGTTGAAGGGTATTTTATACATTCAAAACTTATGTTCAAAAACATGCCTTGAGGTAGATCATAACCCATAACCTTTGAAGATTCAATCTTTTTGCTTCTGTTGACTTCTTTGACTATGAATGTCAAGTTAATGATATTCTTTTGCCATAAAGACGAAACTTTTGCCTTTTTTTCATGAGATGTGGTATTTGACTTCAGAAGTCAACCTCTTCACTTTCTTGTGGCATAAAGATGAAGCCTTTTCACTTTCTCATGGGATGGAACTTGGAAGGAAGTATCTGACTACGAAAATCAAACTATCATATAGATTGTACATTACAGTTTTTTTATGCTACATATTCACACAAAGATAAACAATCTAACCTATCCAGAATAAATCTGAGCATCATACGCAAATCAATTTGTTGGCAAATTCTCGTCTTGAACGCTTATTGGTGTTTCCCGGCATCACATGCAAATGAGATGGTTAAAACCTAAACCTTAATCAATTTAAATTCAACTTGCTAAAAAGGATCATTCAAAAAAAATATCAATGGCACATTATAAAATTCAAGATGTGGATAGAACCCGGTGCGAGCAGCAAGAGACGGAACCAGCATCATAGACAGTGGCGTCATTAAGGCATTTCATCAAATACTTGATACACATGTGACTTATCTAACATGATTATCACTTTTATAACCTTAACATAACCCATCAAAATTCACATGGACCGCCACACTAATACACAATAGTTAAAAAATGGTGATAATTTTCAACCGATAATCATTTATCTAAACTTCAAGCATGCATATTCAAGCCATATAACTAAGAATTCAGTTTCTTTAACATTATCATTATCATCAAAGTTCCATGCCCAGTTACCCAATCATGTTTTTAATACATAAATTATCAACAAGGAGGTGTTTTTCAACACTTCTAATCATCAGATCAAAGATTATAGCAACAGAACTCAAGAACCCAGATTACGTTATCATCCCTTCGAAAGTTAGGTTTCAAAATACATACCTAGATTTCTTTTCAAATCATAGCATCCTTTCGGGTTCTAACTCGTGCAACAGTAGACGTAGGATTTGATGTTGGGTGAAATTGTGATTACTGATATAGCACTGATGTCATGATTAATTCTCCCACCAACTTTCATTTGCGTGGTGCCTCATACTCTTTCAATCCAGGGGAAACAAAGAGACGCTTGTTTGATTGAATATGGATTTA
Organism: Helianthus annuus; assembly: GCF_002127325.2. Lineage (NCBI taxonomy): Eukaryota > Viridiplantae > Streptophyta > Magnoliopsida > Asterales > Asteraceae > Helianthus > Helianthus annuus. Next base: position 76,406,440 of record NC_035440.2, on the reverse strand, counting down.
GTCTTTAAACCCTTAAATCACAATTTAAGATTTAAATGGCATTGATGATTCTGTCGACTGATTTGCCTGGGGCTTTTCTGTTTAGAAGATCACATTGAATCGTTGGTTACAATTACATTAATCAAACCATCTACACATCTCCCAGAAACGTAAGAAACATTAAATGGGGGCCATATTTGGAAGCAGGGGACAAAAGTGGGGGAAATTAGCTTGGAACATCACATGGCGTCTTAAAATTATGAACGGAAATTACATCTTTATCCTACTGAAATGCTTTATATATAGATGTATAGATATGTTTATTATCAATATAAGTTACTTTCTCACATTTTCATTTCTTAATCTCTTATCAAATAGGGATTCCTATCTAGCTAATATTCTCTCATTATTCTTCTAACATAACTATTAAGTGTTTCATTTGTTTGTAACAAATGAGTCATATATTACTAGATTAATTTGAAATATAAATCATCACACATTTAGTAGAAGAAACAAAATATTCATTGGGAGTACCCGCCCCCCTTAGGGACTATATAGGCCCGCCCTCGCAAGCGACACCGTATATTTTGTAATACTACCTATGAAAAAACTGTGTGACCGTTATGTCCTTGTTGTCAGTTTGTCTTCTATATTGATGTAATTTCCCTTTGAAGTGTTTAGAAAAATTAAATGTTTAGTATCTTAGAAGCTAAATAATAAGAGGCAAAAATTAAACTTTGGGTTTTGTTTAAAAAAAAAAAAAAAGGTTACAAACTCAAATTTCATTTTTATTTCAATGACCAAAACTATTACAACCAAAAAGAATTTCTTTGGATAAAGGGTAAGCCCGAAAAATTATATAAAAAATAAAAAAGAACTTACATCCACTTAGGGGCATATCCCCGTATCATCACCTGAGTCATTCATCAGGGATCAAAAGTAAGAAAGTATACAACCAATTTTAGGCTTACACACATATCTAGGGATTCTGACTAACATAACCAAACAGAACTAACCAAGTATAGTAACATACTTTACAAGGTTGCCCAAGTCTAACTTACGAAACCCACCAAACAATATTCCCTTTACTCTTTTTGTAGCGCGGATAAGTAGTCTCCCAAAACTTGTAAACCATACCAAAGACACAACTATTTGACAATACCCTAAGATTAAACCTTTGACTAGGACACGCAAGTTGTCTGGTCATTTGGAGCTGAAAAGCTCTTTAAAGCTACCCCCCGCCCCTATAGGAAACCGAATGCTCATAAAATCCCACAATTCATAATTGGGCACACCAAAAGATCTTGAACACACCCACAGCTTGGGCTTTCAGAATAAGTATCTTGTCAAGGCTTCCAGTCCAACTTTGGGCCTTCAACCATACCCAAATCTTATGGCCTATACATAGCAGATTGGGCCCCCAAATCAAACTAGCAGCCCTGAAACACAGAAACCCAAAACTAAATGTTTATCTGGAGCCCAAAATACAATGTTTATCTGGAGCCCAAACACAGTAGCCCACTGAAAACATTATAATCTTTTTTTTGTTTGGCCTCTTTTTACCAATTAAAATCCTAGGAATTTTAAAGGCCTGGGTAACGGGAGCTAACTTTAACAAATAGAAACCCAACTTGGGCCTTCAAAGTTTATAAGGCGGTTAAACCTTATTTAGATTTTCCTACCATTGTAAACCCAAAAGCCTAATGCATTAGAAATTATTTTTTTATGGATGATTGGATAACACAATGGATGGTGATTTTTTTTTTCTTTTATATATAGTTTAGCACAAAGGTGTTTCAACCGGGCTGCAACCCGTGACAACATAAGCCTTCACATATACATATGATTTTGGGTGTCACCAGTTCCGGATTTATTTTCATAAATAGAAAAAGATGTGTCATTTCGTTAATAATACATATGGGTCTTAACTCTCCAATAGTACCTTTTATACTATTTTTGACGGTTTTAGCTTAACCGTTTCTCAAAATATGAAAACCCACAAGATTTTCTGATTTTATTAGGTGTATTAATAAACCTAAGGACCTTTCAAAGTTGGTTGGGTCTACCAGCAGATATCAAGCTAATGTGTTTTCTATCTTTTCTTTATCTCTTACATTTTATAATTTTAAAAGCCAAAATCTCAATTTTTCAATCATTTTCCATTTAATGACAAAATCTTTTTAGGACATTTTCTAAAAAAAATTCAATTTTATAGATTTTTTTTGGTTATATATATATATATATATATATATATATATATATATATATATATATATATATATATATATATATATATATATATATATATATATATATAGGACAAAGATCCGTTAGGAACCACCCTTTATTGCGAGAACCAATGTGAACACAACCAAAATGCCTAAAAAGAGCTAAAAATCACAAAAAAAAAAAAAAATTAATATTTTTTATAAAAAAAAATTGCTACTTTTAGTAGCCAAAAAAAATTTGGCTTACTAAAAGTAGCGATTTTAACATAAAAAATATTAAAAAAAATTAGATTTTTTTAGTTTTTTTTGGGGTTTAGTTTTTAGCATTTTAGCTTGGGGGTGAGGGGGGGGTTAGGTTTTTTTAAGGTGTTTTTGGGGGTTTTAGTTTTTAGCATTTAGCTTGGGGGGGGGGGGGGTTAGGTTTTTGGGGGGTGGGGAGGGGGTTTAGGTTTTGGGGGGTGGGGGGTTATGTTTTTTTTAGATTTTTTTGGGGTTTTAGTTTTTAGCAGTTAGCTTAGGGGGGGGGTTTAGGTTTTTTTTTGAGGGGGGGGGGGGGGGTGGGGGTTAAGTTTTTTTAGCTCTTTTAGGTTGTGTTCACGTTGGTTCTCGCGGTTCTCGCAATAAAGGTGGTTCTCGCATGAACCTTACCCTATATATATGCGAGAACCACCTCTTATTGCGAGAACCAATGTGAACACAACCAAAAATGCCTAAAAATCATACAAATTTTTTTTTTAATATTTCTTATATAAAAATCGCTACTTTTCGAAACCAAAAAAAAAATTCTTTAAAAAAAAAAATTTTTGCCACTAAAAGTAGTGATTTGAGCATAAAAATATTAAAAAAAAATTTAGATTTTTTTAGATTTTTTTCGGTTTTTTGTGGGTTTAGTTTTTAGCATTTTAGCTTGGGGGTGGGGGGGAGGGGGGTGGGGGGTTTAGGTTTTTGGGGGGTGGGGGGGTTAGGTCTTTTTGGGGGTTTTAGTTTTTAGCATTTAGCTTGGGGGGGGGTTAGGTTTTTTTTTTTTAGGGAGGGGGTTAGGTTTTGGGGGGGGGAGGTTAGGTTTTTTTAGCTATTTTAGGTTGTGTTCACATTGGTTCTCGCGGTTCTCGCAATAAATGAAGTTCTCGCATGAGCCCCTCCCTATATATATATATATATATATATATATATATATATTACAAAACCTAACTAAAACACTAGTTCCCCTCGCCACACTTAAAATCTAAATTGTCCCCAATGGGTATAACGCTTCGCATATTTGTACCTTCCTTATTTAGGAAGTGTGTTGTATATTCTATCTTTGGAAACTTGTAATCATGTTGTATTCTATTTCGTTTCACTTTGTCATCCGATCCTATTGATCATAATTAGAATTCAAGTATTTTATTCACGATTATGTTATACATCTTAGACTTGTTTGCATGTTTATACTCAAAATCAATGTTTTAGACACCATTATACATGTTTCACACTATTACAATACACATGTATGCTTGTTACACATAAAACAGGCCAAAACACGCGAATTAATCGAACTTGAAATTTCGAGAGGAAGGGAAGTCCCTCTCGCGCAAAGGGACCCCTACCCTTTTCATGCGAAAGGACCCTCTCGTCCAAAACCTCCCTCTCGCTCGAACTTCTCTCTCGTCCTAACTCACCTTTCAACCTATAAATAGGCGCACTACTTCACTCATTTTCCTTACTCATTCACTCAGACTTCTCTCAGAAGCTCTCAATTTCTCTCTTGCGATCAGAGACTTTTGGTATCGATTTTCTTCCGTTTTCTTATACTTTTCATTCTTTTCTTTACATTTCATGCATTTCAATTCAATTTCTCAAACTTTTCTTGCAAAACCTCTTTATTGAACACATCTCATGGATGGCTTTCATAAGTTTGCTTGGGCAAACTAATGTTGAAGCCTCACCACATATGAGATTCAACCAAGATTTACAAACTTTGATGTTTTACAACTTGTTCATACATTTCATTTTAATTTTTGTATAATCTCGGTGGAATCTGGAACCCATCAGACTCTCAACTCAGACTGTAGTTAAGGGTTTGCATTAGGGTTAACTTCCACCAAGACATGATCTGTTTCGGATAGATCAAACAAACGTTTTCGACAAAACTGACACCTTTCGCACAACAGGGCATCCCTCTCGTGCGAAAGGCATCCCTCTCGCGCGAAAGGTACTCTTCTCGCACGAAAGGGTATCTCTTTCGCGCGAAAGGGGACTCTTTCACAAGTTTCGTTTTCGATTACTTTTCTGTTCAATGTCAGTTCATCAAGGATGAACACTAAACATTTTGCTAGTCACAAAGTAAGTTAACCTCGTCCAGCCTCCGATACTTAGTTCACTCTTTCTATGTCGTGTTGGCACACCTGGGTTGTTGTTACTTGACCGTTTAGATAACTTTACTTTCTGTTTTCATTTTAATAACAATTACAGCTTCTGTGTTTAGTTAAAACAGTTTACAATTTAATCGTTACGCACAAATCCACATTTAAACAGTCATGTCGCTCGAAAGGATCCCTTTCGCACGAAAGGCTACTTTCTTTCGCACGAAAGGGTCTGTTACTTATTTATTGTGCACTTTCTCATATCTTAAAGTCTGATCCGAACCCTTTTCACATCAGAACACTCGCACCTCCGTTTACCTGTTTCAGGGTGACTTCGGTGTACCAGCTCTCGCCTAATCAACTCTCGGTTTTCGTGGAACTCTACGCAAAACTGTGAGTATACTCGATCTTTTTTTTTATTTTTAAACACTTTGGGTGCAACATGTACATATATACAAAAACACCCAGTCACAATTAAACATGTTTATCAATCACACTCTATCCACCATTAAACATGAAACTTGTTATACTTGTTAAACTCATATGCGATGTTTACAATGTGTCTATATGTTCATTAACTTTGCAAGGCTACCTTAACAATTATTGCGGTATAGGATTAACGCCCCGCTCGTATTCTTGTAGTATTGTTAAGTAAACACCATTACACCATCTTCGTCTCGACGATGTTGGGTAATCACCATTGCGTTAAACTCTGGTTTGACATATAATTTACACTAGTACAACATGTTACTAACTTGTATACATTTGTCATGTTGGATATGAGCATAGTTAAAACATTTTTCATTATTATGCTATGTATCAAACTTATATACTCGCCAACATATTTGTTGATCATATTTTAATACATGTTGCAGGTTGATAGATGACGATGTGAAGAAACAAGTTAGGGTGGACTTAGATACACACCTAAAAAAATAAACTATTCTATGTTTTATGTTATGTTTGCTACTCTTTTGATTGTATTTGTTTGAAATAATGTATTCATTTAGATCTTATGCAATTGAATTTAAATCATTGTCACATTTTGTGTTATGATGCAATGAGCAATTTTGTTTTCTCTCACTCCAATATTTCCGCCATAGGTTGGGGTATGACAGATTGGTATCAGAGCCATAACTATAGGGAATTAGGAAAAGTTGCGATGCCTTTTACCTAGTCTATAGTTTAGGAACATTTTCTTGTTTGTGCTTTAAAACTACTTGCATTCTATCTTATTTGCTCCTATCTATTCTCTTTGGTCTTTAATATACATGCCTTTCCTAAGGGTAACACAATACACACTTGAAGACTTGATGAAAACACTCTTATTCCACAATCGAAACGACTCACCAAAACAGGGGTGATTCCCACATTTGGTGGCAACTTTCAATCCGCCATACTTGATATTTTGCACGAAATTCACCATCAAGTCAGGAGTGATATCCATATCTTGATGGGAATTTCCATTTCCTAATCTAGTGGATCCTTATCAATAATCGAGATTTTATCTTGATTTGTTCGATAAGTGAACGATGCTATCAACCTAAGGGTGAAACCCACATCTTGATAACTAGTCCCACTCTTCTATTTTCAATCTCGCCAAAGTTTTGATTTCCCAATCGACTAGGGACGTGTAGTAACTGGAAGGACAAATATTGCTAATCACTTCTCGACGAGGGTATTTGTCTATTAGGGCAAAGCACGTTTCCCTAACCCGAAAGGACTTCGATTTACTTTGGAATAGTATTAGTTATGCTCTGTGACAATCCAATTTTTACGTTAAGTCCCTTTTATGTCGCATCAATGTTAATGTGTTTTACATTGGATACGTTATTTCATTTCAACGTTGGAGACACGAATCGCACTATCTTCGCAATCTAAAACAATAATAATCTCTCGTGAACAAACTAAATTTACAATGCTTTCATCATTATTTGTTATACAATGTGAACCCTTGTTATGCTATGTGAACTATGTGAAACATTTACGTGCTATGTGATGCATCATATGAAACAAACTAATTTTCCAAAACATTATGATTAAGTCTCATCCATTCCTTTGTTTTTGAATCTCTAGATGTCTTCCAGTCATCTTTCCAACTCCACCAAGAGGTCCAAGACCGGCTCCAAGAAGAAAATGCTCACTTTGGCTACTCAAATGGCTCGTGTAATCCCTGAGAACGTTAGCAAGATCAACACATCCTCTACCCCTAACTCCCCAGTTGACTCTACGGTTGACCAACCCAAGCCTGTTTCCTTCAACTTCAAGCACTTCTCAGCTTGTAACCCTAAGACCTTCACTGGCAACGATAGTGTAACTGCGATGCTCGAGTGGTTTTACAGCATTGAGGTTACATTCATCAACAGTGAATGCCCTAAAACTTGAAGACCCGCAGCGCTACTAATGTCTTCCAGGAAAGAGTCCTTGACTGGTGGACGAATGAGCGAAACATTCGTTCCAATGAAGAAGTTTATGCCCTTCCTTGGGCTGAAGTCAAGGAAATGATGATGACCGAGTTCTGCCCTCCCCATGAGCAGCAGAAGCTTGGGGAAGAATTCTGGAACCTCAAGCAAATCGGGGATGACAATCTTGGTTTTACCACCGTTTTTAAACAACTGAGCTTTATTGTGCCACATCTTGTTTCGACTCTTGAGCGTACTATCAGGAAGTACCTTCACGGTTTGCCCTCTGCCATGCGTGACACCATAGAAGCCTCTCAACCCGACACCATTGAGCTTGTTTACCGCCTTGCAGCAAGCCTGGACAACAACCGCATCAGAGATAAACAAACCACAACCCCCACCTCTACCAAGTCTGCCAACTAAACCACCACCGATACGAAAGTTTAGTCGAGTGGCAACAAAGGCAAGAAACACAAGTTTTAGAACCAAAGTTGCAACGCGATTACCCCTGCTACAACCCCAAATCCTACCACACCTGAAACCACAAGAAAGCCTTACACTGGGACACATCCCAAGTGTAATACTTGTCATTACCATCACCCTGCAAACACCGCATGCCACCATTGCACCACGTGCAATCGGTTTGGGCATACAACCGCCATATGCCGCAGTGGTCCTACACCACAGGAAATTAAGGAAAATAAGCTCCTCAAAACCCAAAGCCAGCCAACAATGTCAGAGCCTGCTACAAGTGTGGAGATACTACTCATCTTTGTCCTCAGTGCCCTCAGCTTAATCAGGAGCAGCAACAACAAGCACCTCGTGGGCGTGCTTTCAACATTAATGCAAATCAAGTTCAGAATGACAATGAAGTCGTGAATGGTACGTTTCTTGTTAATGACATTTATGCTTCTATACTATTTGATACTGGCGCAGACAAATGCTTTATGTCCGTTGAATTTGAATCTATGTTAAATTATACAAGCTCTAAACTCCCAAAGTCGTTCACAGTCGAAGTTGCCAATGGCAAATCCATCACCGTCGATTCCGTTCTTCGCAATTGTTTCCTCACCCTCAACGATCACGTTTTCTCTATCGGTCTCATACCCATGAAACTGGGTAGCTTCGATATCATAGTAGGCATGGATTGGCTTCGTAAGGACCATGCTGAAATCGCTTGTCATTTTCGTTTGCCTCTTCCTTCTGGCGATACTTTGCATGTTTATGGAGACAGACCATCAAAAGGACTGAAGCTTATGTCATGCACAGAAGCGAACACGTACTTACGTATACTTTGACTTTTTAGCCCACGTTGTGGAAGAAAACGACAAGGGAAAGAGCATAAGTGATGTTCCAGTGGTGTGTGATTTTCCTAATGTCTTTCCTGAAGATCTGCCCGGTCCTCCTCCATCTCGAACTGTTAACTTTCGCATTGACTTTATTCCTAGTTCTACCCCGTCGCTAAAGCTCCTTATCATCTTACACCCTCTGAGATGCATGAGTTGTCAAGTCAACTTCAATTGTTACTTGATAAAGGTTTCATACGCCCAAGTACTTCTCCTTGGGGCGCTCCTGTGTTGTTTATCAAGAAGAAGGATGCATCATTCCGCATGTGTATTAACTATCGTGAGCTTAACAAATTCACCGTCAAAACCATTACCCTCTTTCTCGCATTGCTGATCTTTTTGACCAACTCCAAGTCGCAACTTGTTTTTCCAAGATCGATCTTCTTTCAGGCTATCACCAACTTCGTGTTCTCAAAGATGACATCTTAAAAACCGCATTTCGCACTCGATATGGTCACTACGAGTTCGTGGTTATGCCTTTTGGCTTGACCAATGCGCCTGCGGTCTTCATGGATCTAATGAACCACGTGTGTAAACCCAATTTGGATCGTTTTGTGATCGTGTTCATTGACGACATTCTTATTTACTCGAAAACTGAAGCCGAACACGAACGTCATTTGCACCTCATTTTTGAACTCCTATGTGGCGAACGTCTATACGCAAAGTTTTCCAAGTGTGAGTTTTGGATCAAGGAAGTTCAGTTCCTTGTACACGTCATGAGTGAAAATGGAATTCATGTCGACTCCTCAAAGATCGAAGCAGTGAAGAATTGGATCGCGCCTAAATCTCCGTCCGAAATTCGTTCTTTCCTAGGATTGGCGGGTTACTACCGTCGATTCATCTCAAACTTTTCAAAAATTGTCGTTCCCCTCACATTGTTGACTCAGAAAGAGAAACATTTTGTTTGGGGGCCTGAACAAGAGGAAACTTTTCAAACGCTCAAGGTTCCTATCCTCGCTCTTCCTGATGGAAACGATGATTTCATGGTGTATTGCAATGCATCAAACCGAGGTCTTGGTTATGTTCTCATGCAACGAGACAAGGTTATCGCGTATGCTTCGAGATAGCTGAAAATACATGAGAAAAACTATACTACCCATGAACTCGAACTTGGCGCGGTTGTTTTTGCGTTAAAGATTTGGGGACACTACCTACATGGTACAAAATGTGTGGTCTTCACCGATCATAAGAGCCTACAACATATCTTTAACCAAAAAGAGCTAAACATACGTCAACGTCATTGGGTAGAATTGCTTAACGACTACGACTACGAAATTCATTACCACCTTGGCAAAGCGAATGTCGTGGCAGACGCACTCAGTCGCAAATCTCATGTTAGCAGCATTTGTTGTTCTCAAGTTATTAGCGATCTTCATGATCGTATTCAAGAAGCTCAGTTAGCAGCATTCGTGGCCGACGCACTCAGTCGCAAATCTCGTGTTACATGTAAAACCGGCCAAAACACGCGAATGAATCGAACTTGAAATTTCGAGAGGAAGGGAAGTCCCTCTCCCGCGAAAGGACCCCTCCTTCTTTCGTGTGAAAGGACCCTCTCGTCCGAAACCTCCCTCTCGCTCGAACTTCCCTCTCGTCCCAACTCACCTTTCAGCCTATAAATAGGCGCACTACTTCACTCATTTTTCTTGCTCATTCACTCAGACTTCTCTCAGAAGCTCTCAACTTCTCTCTCGCGATCAGAGACTTTTGGTATCCATTTTCTTCCATTTTCTTATACTTTTCATTCATTTCTTTACATTTCATGCATTTCAATTCAAGTTCTCAAACTTTTCTAGCAAAACCTCTTGATTGAACACATCTCATGGATGGGTTTCACGAGTTTGCTTGCGTAAACTGATGTTCAAGCCTCACCACATATGAGATTCAACCAAGATTTATAAACATTGATGTTTTACAACTTTTTCATACGTTTCATTTTAATTTCTATATAATCTCGGTGGAATCTGGAACCCATCAGTCTCTCAACTCATTCCAAAGTTAAGGGTTTGCATTAGGGTTAATTTCCACCAAGATATGATCTGTTTCGGAGAGATCAAACAAACGTTTTCGACAAAACAGACACCTTTCGCACAACAGGGCATCCCTCTCGCGCGAAAGACATTCCTCCCATGCGAAAGGAATCTCTCTCACGCGAAAGGCACCCCTCTCTCACGAAAGGGTATCCTTTTCGCTCTAAAGGGGACTCTTTCACAAGTTTCGGTTTCGATTACTTTTCTGTTCAATGTCAGTTCATCAAGAATAAACACTAAACAGTTTGCTAGTCACAAAGTAAGTTAACCCCGTCCTGCCTCCGACACTTAGTTCACTGTTTCTAAGTCGTGTTGGCACACCTGGGTTGTCCTTACTTGACTGTTTGGATAACTTTACTTTCTGTTTTCATTTTAATAATAATTACAGCTTCTGTGTTTAGTTAAAACAGTTTACAATTTAATCGTTACGCACAAATCCATGTTTAAACAGTCCTGTCGCTTGAAAGGATCCCGTTCACACGAAAGGCTACTGCCTTTCGCACGAAAGGGTCAGTTACTTATTTATTTTGCACTTTCTTGTATCATAAAGTCTGATCCGAACCCTTTTCACAACAGAACACTCACACTTCCGTTTACACATTTCAGGGTGACTTCGGTGTACCGCCCGTATTCTTGTGGCATTGTTAAGTAAACACCATTATGTAACAACCCGCGTTTCGAAAGTCAACGTACAAGTGAAAGTCAAAGTCAAAGGAAGAAAAGATTGCTAATTACGATCTGTCACTCCTTGCTTAACTAGTGATTGTACATCTTGCCTTGTAATTGAATTCTTTTATTTGTTAACTTTAGTTGTATTATGTGGAGTATCTATAATAATTACAATTTAATCGATGTTTAATCGCTAATCTATTTATCGCTAATCGCATCGCAATCGCATTCGCAACTTGAATAATAGATTCTGTATATTGTTTTACGTGCGTGTGCTATTTATGTGTTACTTGTGCATGTTTACTTTAAGTTTGTGCTAATTAATCGAAAGTGCAATCGCAACTCCATCGCAACGTAATCTAATCGCAAACGCTAAACGCAAGTTTATTTATGATGTTATATGTTAGTTATATTATTTGTGTGACTATTATTAATCTATCGCATCTCTTAATCGACACTCGCTTAAACGCATCGCAACGCTCAACGCATGAAACAAAACAACGAAACCTAACTCACAGGATCACTTCGATCGAATGGTTATCCGTGCGGATGACCATCTGATCGGTTTGCCATCCGATTCGTCACTTATGCACACCTTTCCTCTTTTGGCAACCTATAAATACCCCCTGTCACATCATGAACAGTGATGTGACAGCTCCCTCTTCCGATCAGCACGTTCCAGCCCTCTTTTCACTCGATTTCTCGCGATTCTTGTAAGTTTTCAACTCAAATCTTGTACATCTATCATCTACACACACTTCTTCATCATTTTCACCTTTGAATCTTAACTTTTAACCGTGAAACCAGCGGATTTGAGGTGTTCTAGGATGATGTCATCATGGGGTTCTTATGAACTTCAAGATTTGGCCTCATTCCACCAAGAACAACACAAATCTAAGGGATTTCAACATGTTTTAGCACTGATTTCATCTAGATCTAAACATTTTCATAGTTAGAAGGATTGAAAGATGGTTTCATAACTTTCTTTCAACTCTTTTACACTCAATGCACACAAAACCGATAGAATCGGAGCTCGTTCAGGCCTTCTACTTGTTTACTAGTGAAGTGTCGGTCTGAGATCGGAATTCTGTCAACGAGATGACCAACTTAACGGGTTGAACATGAAAAACCGTCAATAACAGTTAACTGGTCAAACGGGGTGATTGCCATCCGATCAAGATAACTTGGACTTGGTGGGTTTTCTGTTGTTCAGCCTGTTGTCATACCGTCTCGATCAAACCGCAAACTTTTCAAACTTAGTAAAACATCTAAGTTTTCAAAATGATCAGATTGTTTGGATGGATTGCCGTCCGATCGGATTGCCATCCGATCGGATTGCCATCCGATCGGATTACACTTGGTCTTCAACACTTGAACTTTCTCAACATTTTCAAATACATATCAGTTCTAATGGATTGCCATCCGATCGGATTGCCATCCGATCGAATGACCATCCTGCTATGAACTTGTTCTCAAGAAGTGTCTCGCTGGACGGATCGCCATCCGATCGAATGATCGTTCGATCGATCGACCTGAAAGGTAGAGATACTTCTCTGTTTTTAAAATGCTACAACGAAAACTTCAAAGCCATCATACACAAACACATCCATCCTAAACGAATGTCAATCCGACCGAATGGCCATCCGACCAGATGACCATTCGAATGGATTGCCATCCGATCGAATGACCATCCGTTCGGATTGTCATCCGATCGGATTGCCATTCGTCACTCAGTCACTCATCACCGTTTAAAGCGCCGTTCATCGCTTATGCTATCGTTCTGTAATTAGGCTAACTTTCTAGCGCTCCCTTCAATCCAAGACAGTGTTTATTTATTAAACGCTATCAGTGTGTATACTCGAACCCTTTTTGCTTTATGCACTTTTGGGTGTTACATACGTTACTTACTCAAATCACAATCGACACACAACGCAAACACTTTTATACGCTGACCTTTACTGCATGTTATACATGTTATTCGATGAATGCTTATATGTTATGTTTACACAGTGATTGTTGCCTGACACCTTAGCAAAGATAGTACTATAGTTTCGACTCAGCACCTGTCGTGGACAGGAGTTGTTAAGGGCTTTACATCACGTGTCCCAGTGGGGATATGTGTTGCGCATTCTACAACTCGCAGTTACGTCTGTGCATATTTCATTGTCTATAACCTACTAGCTTCACTTTGCTACATGTTACATGCTGGTTATGCAGTAAATGATTTTCGCTATCTATTATACTATTAAACTTGTATGCTCACCTTTACACTATGTGTATTGATCTCTATTTTAACGTATGTGACAGGTGTTTGAATGCTTAGGATGTTTTGCTTGCTCTGGTGGAATCGAGTAGGAGAGTCTAGAAACAAAAACAATTTATGTCATGCGTTGTCGGAACAATTTATTGTCTTTGGGATATTATGTCTGTATTAACTGATTTGCTAAGTATGTTATGGTATGGGACGTAACTTTAAATATTTGGTAAAATTAGTTGTTATGGATTTCTCTTGGACAATCTGTTTCGCTCAGTGCCTCACCTCGATGTTTCCGTCATCGGTTGGGGTGTGACACATTACACCCTCTTCGTCTCGACGATGTTGGGTTATCACCATTGCGTTAAACTCTGGTTTGACATATAGTTTACATTAGTACAACATGTTTTTTTGGGTAAAATTAGTACAACATGTTAGTAACTTGTGTACATTTATCATGTTGGATATGAGCAAAGTTAAAACATTTTTCATTATTATGCTATGTATCAAACTTGTATACTCGCCAACATATTTGTTGATCATATTTTAATACATGTTGCAGGTTGATAGATGACGATGTGAAGAAACAAGTTAGGGTTAAGTTAGATACACACCTAAACAAATAAACTATTCTATGTTTCATGTTATGTTTGCTACTCTTTTGATTTATTTGTTTGAAACAATGTATTCATTTAGAATTTATGCAATTGAATTTAAATTTTTTGTCACATTTAGTGTTATGATGCAATGAGCAATCTCGTTTTCGTATCATTCCGATGTTTCCGCCATCGGTTGGGGTGTGACAATAGGGAAGGAAACTATGACTCAAAGTAAAAACAAAAAAAATTACAAAAGACTGGAACAGACTCCCCTGATTAAAGCAACAAGATCCTTGTTAATGTTCCACAGCGACCGTGTAGCTTTTCATTCGCTGTCGCTTTCCGCAAAGACTCAGGTTGCTCTCTATCCATGTTTCGAAGAATTCACATGTACAAATGCAAACGCAAACAAGACATCCAAGCGTAATACCGAACTAAACAAAATAATTCTTTTTTGGATTTTTGTTTTTTTCAAATTTTTTATGTTTTTAGTTTTTAATAAAAACAACTAATTGACACTAAACACATGAATTCCCCAACAACGGCGCCATTTTGATGTAGGTGCCGTGGCCTAATAATAAACGTATTTTTATGACTTAAATATCTATAATAGTACAGGTAAGTAAGGTAGTCTCCACAGGGAATATGTGGTTAGTGTTTAACTAGAAAATTATTACAGATTAAAGAAAAGCAACTCTCACCCAGGATTCAGGTTATCGTTTTTACACAAAACTTCGTTTAATTACTAAAACACCACATAGACATAGCCTTGGGATTTATGAATTAAAATAACAATTAAAGACAGTTTTTAATAATAACCATACGATCTAATTGTCCCTTCAAAAATACCAGTTACCCACCTAGTTATCAACTCGCTAACGATGCAAGAAATCGCAAATATGTTTGATAAAAGACAAGGAACTCATATATAAGTAAAAATTTATTCAATTCAAACACAAGTAGTCAAGATATACTAGTTTGCAAAGTAATCAACAAAGTTAATGTGTAAAAGCGAAACAACCGTTCACCCAGGGAAAGACTATACGACCGCTGCAGGCCCCTTGGCTCTCCCAGATGCACGGAAACCCGACCTTCACCCGCCCGAAGACACGACAGTGGAATAATCGGTAAAACCTCACCTCCCATTCAAGACGAACCGGCGCCACCCGTATTTATCCTTCACTTGGATGCCGTAGAAAATAATAGGGAGGGTGAAAGTCAAACCTGAGTCACAAGGAATACCTATGTATTAACTCTTGTATTCTTTAACCTTGGCGTAAAATAATTCAAATTTCTATCATATAAAATATTATTAGCATTTAGTTTGTGTGACATAATATATGTGTTGATTTAATTAATTGTCAACCTACTCTATATGTAAATTAAAACCAAGTGTTAGTAGCTTAACAATAATAATATATCAACGTGATTATGCTTTTTAGTATTAATCGTATAACTATTCTTTTAATTACATCATTTTAACTCATATTTCATACAACCCATGAAATAAAATATCCAATTAAACTAATATAATTTGTTACTAATATTAATGCATTTATCAAGGTGTCCCTAAAATGCGTATGACCTCATTTTTCTATTTTTATTTTAGGAGTTCTGAAAGATAAGCCAAGACGAAAACGTCAAGTACTTATATTGTGTTCGCATGTAAAGAGTTCGACTTTCTCAAAAGCTACACAATTGTTTATTTCAGTTATGGTAAAAGGAAAAGTTAAGGGAAAAAAAGGTTGAAATGTCAAATACGTTTTGTACTGTGATGACGTATAATATATTTATATACTGAAAATAATTAGGATAAACGGTAACATATTTTTATTATTATTTATATATCCTGAAAATGAGGTAGTATAAGCAATAACATAATTAATTTAATTGATTATAAGAATTTTTTATATACATTTATTTTTATATATTGTTTCCGCTTATAACTTAAAATGTGATGTTTTATAAAATCTAAAGTATGTCATTACAATGTGCTTATTTTTATCTATGTCTTAATATAATTTTTTTCTCGAAACTTAATTGTAAATATGAATATACAAGTGATCAAAGTATAACTATAAATGGTTAACTAACTTTTAATGAACCATCATAATGCTTAATGAAAATATAACACATCTATTATCTATTATCTATTATCTATTATCTATTATATATAATAAACATAAAGATTTGGGCTGATGTGGCATGTTTTTAGAGGTTCTCACAATTCGTTTTGGCGGGAAACTTCTCGGGTCGTGATATGGGACGCGGAGCATGTGAATTCGGGTCACCATATGATTAAAACGGATCCACTATATAACTTTGCAAACCCTAATTTCCTTTCACGCCGTTCCCCTACTCTCTCTCCATACTCTGCTCTTCTTTGTCTTCTTTTTCATTCTTCAACTATCTAGACTCTATAATCATCCAATAGAAGTTATGTTTTTAGTTTCATTCCTCTATGATTTTTATTGTACAACGATTTAGACGCATCATTTATTCGATTCCAATTCAGATTCAACACAGGTGCCATGGATGTTAGGGTTTGATGTTAATGACATATCTGAAGATGCAAGACAAGATGCAAATGAATCCTTATTCATCGATCAGATGTAAGTGCTAATCTTAACCTTTTTCCAGTTTATCATTTGTCCGTTTTTTCAGATCTGAAGAGAAAATGATGACGGCGAAAATGGTTTCTTCGTGGAGTTAATTCATTAAACCGTTGATGTTTTTGGATTAGTAAATCATTGGTGTTCTTCGATTAGCAGTCAGGTATTTCTCTCTCTCATCTTTCTATTCTAATTGGATTTCACAAAAAGGGGGTCGTACTTCTTGGTGGGTGTTAAATCTTTAAAATTCCCATGTGTAGTTAGATACATGTTAGTGGTGGCTCGGCCATGGTGATTCTGATATATCTCATCTATCGATCTACACACTTCCACGTTTGACGATTTTTTGTGAAGAAATTTTAAGATCTGGAGGAAGGAGAACGCAAATGTCGAATCAGGGAACGAAGAGTCGCTCAAATGGGATTATAGGGTCTGGAGGACGGTTATCTTCTTTTTGTTTTCTTTTCCATATTGATTTGTATCTCGACTTTGTGAACAACTACTTTTCCTCTCTATAATATAGTCATTCTTAAGTGATATGACGAATTTTAATCATATCAGATGATACAAAACTCATTTTTCAGCTTATGCTAGGTTTTCCATGACGATAACATCCAGAACTGGAAGAATGTTGTAGGAATTGACTTTGGCCGCAAATAGGTATTTATGTGTATTTTATATCAAATTATAAGTTGACTGTTTGATTTTAAAGCAGGGTCTATGAAGAAACCTTACTTAATTAGCCTTTTTTTACATGCTAATAAAGTGTCATCACTTAATTTTTTTTATTTTTTTTATGTATAGTTTTAGGGCTAATATGTGATCCTCGACCAAGTCTTGGGGTCCTGCAGGGTGTTCATATTTTTTTTCTCTCATTTGGGTAAATAATGATCTTATTCAAGTTAACAAGAACTATTGTAGTTTGCAATAAACTAATACAAATAAAATCTACACCCTTTGCATGTCAAGCCTGCTTACTATCCTTACTGCTAGAATTTTGTGTTTTTTGTTGATTGAGTTTGTTTGATTTATAGGATCATGTAGTTGGAGGATTGATTTCGGTTCGATTTAGCCTTTAGGTCAGATTTGCTTTGTTACAGATTAGGATGCACAAAATCTCTAATCCACGCGGGATCCGTTTTTGCTTCTTTTACAGGCACGCTTTTTGAAGCTATTGCAGCTTATAAAAAGAAAATCGGATTCAATGGTAACTTTTGTTTTCATAATATATGTACAGAAATAAAATACACATGCACACACATATTAACTTTTATTTCTCTTATGTTCCAGGAACGTTTCTTATTGAGGCTAAGCCTCAAGAATCAACGAAGCACCAGTAAGCATTATCTACTTTCTAAGCAAATGACTCGTCGAATAATCTTTTAATCTTACTCATGGCTTCACATATAATGTTGTTAGATATGACTCGGATGCCGCCACTCCAGCGAATTTCTTACGCAAGTATTGACTTATAGGTAATATTTTCAATATTTATCAAGAACCCGTTCAAAATAAAATGGAATATTGTAATGTAATTGAAGTTTTGAACAACTTGCAAGAGTATTAAAAATTGATAATATAAACAAATTTAAACCTTTTTTGATTTGCATTTATCACTGCAGGAGAATTCATGAATATTGAATGTAACCATGCTACTTTATCCGAGCACAGGTATGTGCTTTATACGTGTCGTATTTTATATCAAATTATAAGTTGACTGTTTGATTTTAACGCGGCTGTTTTCTTTTAGTTGCCATCATGAGCTTGAAACAGCAAGAATCAATGGTTTGGTAGGAAATATCGATGCCAACCCTCAAGTCGGTATGATTTGGAGCCATAATTGTTAATGGCGAATAGCGACAAATAGTGATAAGGTACATATATGCTACATAGCGAATAGCGATAAATAGCGGGTGCTATTTTATAAATAGAATTACACTAGAATTTTTTTTTAAAATTTTTTTATATGTATATTATATCAAAATACACTGGTATATACACTCTATTTTAGATTTATATTTAACAGAAACCTAAAATCCAGCTTTTTTATAGCTATATTTAATTTCTATTTATATAAAAAACAAAAAAAAAAACTAAATAAAATGTCACTATTATCGCTATCTATCGCTACAACCCTAATAGCGAGCCTAGACCTATACGCTACGTAGCGCGCTATAGCGATCGCTACACTCGCTATTGACAACTATGTTTGGACTTTGGAGCTACTTATGCTTTAATTATATTTTAAACTATGTTGGTGTGGTTGTTCAAGCTTTGACAATATGTTCTTGAGTTATAACAGGTTGGGATACAAATCAATTTTTTATGGGCGTCAATGAAGCCACTTTGGTTATGCTTGATGTTATTAAAAACGTAAGAATATTTTCATCTTTCATAAATGCAATGATTTACTAAATCCTCCATTCCATGAAATTGCAGCATTTGACTTTCATATAGTTAAAGAAAATTCTTTGACTATTCGTCAAATATAGGAATACACTTCAATATAGTCAAAACATACTAACATAGGAATCTTTAGAATCTTCATCAACTTATGAGTGTAGTTGACTTATATTTTTTTTAACTATTATAGGGTGGACTTTTGCCTAAATGTAGTTGACTTCTATTTTTTTTTACTATTACAGGGTGGACTTTCGCCTGAAGGATTATTTGTCTACTAGCTGTGACAAAATGTTAATTAGTTAATTGTTGATTGTTGATTATTTATTCCAACTCCTACAAGAATATTTTACAAGCATTTAACTTTGACATGTATGTTCTATAGCTCATTTACCGAAACCAGGCTGATACCAGGTTGATGGAAAACTTTATGCTATGACCTTTTGCAGTTAGTATCAATGATGTAGATGCACTTCTCGGACAGTTGGGTTATTGAGTGAATCTTATGACAGATGTGGTAAAGTTTGTTCAAAGAATAGTCAATCTTATGATAGAAGTGGTGAAGTTTGTTCAGAGTATGCCAAGACAGAGTATGCCAAGACACTCTGTTTAGGTCGGTTAGCCTTTTTTTTTGCTCCTTAAATTTCTTGCAGAATTTACTTTTTCTTAACTTTATTTGGGTTAACTGAGTTGTTTTTAATATGATGTTATAGGAACCATGCTAATAACCACTAAGAGGCGAAAAGCTATCTGGGCGATTTATGGTGAGGATCTTCATTCATTATGTAACAAGTTTATGTATCGATATGTCTAAATGATGGGTACAAATGTAAAAATTTTCTAGATAGACTTGTGGTATAGGTTGACGCTTGAGCTTTCTTATCAATAAGTGATCATAATGAGTTTGTACTGTTGAGCTATTTTTTGGATTTGTACAAAATATTTTGATCAACAAAAGTTGTTGCTTAGACTAAGGGGGTTATTGGTAATGCTAAGCGACCCATATAATTAGTAGCCTGTCTATGTCGGGTTTGTAATATGTCAAAACGTTGTCAAGTGATGGTCATTTTGGTTCGGGCAAGGAGAAGTTGAATTAATAAATGCAGGAATATGCAATCCGTTGGGTAAAAAAAATAGATCGAAATAAGTTGTAATAGTTTTTTGGCTGTGACTTGGCGCTTTATTTTGGGTTTGTATTTTACTATGGCTAATGGATTGCCTCCATGTACTGTAATATGTTTTTTTTTTTGAGGATTCTATACAATTGGTGCTTGCTACTCGCAAGATTTCTAATGATATTATGTTGGCCTTTTAAAAAAAACCCGGCTCACGTTGAAAAAAGACTACATTTAGTAAGCGAAGTTTGAACGAGAAAGAATACACTCTTTTGGATAGATAATTGTTTAGATTGCAGAGCAACTTTATAACTCCATAGCCAACACATTAATATTTCATATATTTTGTATCATTTTAAGTATGTATTGCTTATAAATAATAAGTATATTAATAACTTTCTCCAGCCTGGGAAGCATTTCCGGGGTGATAACCTAGTTTAGTATATATATACTAGTAGGGGGCCCGCACGATGCATCGGGGGCTACACTTTGCATTATGGTACTCATTTCTGATAGTTTTCTTAGTGGTATAATATTATTTTGTAGCATCAACGTCATAAGCGTCATACATGTCTAGTAATAGATTTAGTATTTAAGTTATCAAGTACTTCAAGAAATCATTGATCCAATAAAGTAACAGACAAATAAGGAAAAATAAGTATTAAGCGTAAAAGTTGAAAATTAAAAGCTCAAGTATGAACTACTTTGCATCATGATAAGATCAATTTAGTCATATGCCTTATGCATCTCAAAGATATTACACGTCTCACCACCATTTATCATGAAGACGAATCCCCGGAATTTCTTGTATCTCTTCCAATTTGATTGTTGCATATTTTGGAGGATGAGTTTCTACTATCTTCTCCTTTTTGAATGACACATCAGTAGTTGGAGCAGGCCTAGAAACTGGAAAAAAAATAATGTTAGGTATCTTAAATTACACGTGTTTTTATCATGTATTTGTTAGATAGTAGGAAACCGTGCGATGGAGCGGCGAAAATTTACCACGCTATACTCATTTTCTATTATTTTATCAATCATATCGTGATATACTGTATAGTATTTATGTAATTTTTTATTGGTATATTATTTTACAAAAGTTTATTATGTTTATTATTTTATACATAATATACATTATGTTGAAGCATGTCTGCGATATATTATACCTGGTGTGCAAAGTCGGTTACCCATGAGTTCAGTTGATCCAACAGTGTTAATCATAACCATAACCCATCGTGGGTTAGCAATCATGGTACGGTTATTGTTATTTAATTTAAGCTAAACCGGTGGTTAAATCATAGTTAATTTATTTTAATGTGATTTAGTAATCTTTTAATTTATTTTTTCTGTTGCGTTTTAGTAGGAGGTTGAGTAAGCTCGCAACTGAATTTCGGTTACTCTTGGGTTAAGCCAACTCGAGTCAACTCGCAACTGACTTTTCGATTACTCTTAGGTTAAGCCAACTCACAACTTAATTTTTAGTTAGCCAATGGGCTAAAAAAATAACTTTTAACTTGACGACACTTCAGCCAGTGGAACAAAATTTTAACTTGATGACCCTCAAGTCAACGAGCCAAAAAATAAAATGGAATTCCATGTTATAAGGGTAGTTGTGGCTATAGTTTACACATGTTTACTACATCAACTATGTGACATTATATACTAATAAAAATCGAATGGAATGAACAGTGATCATATGGAGTATGGGGCGGGAATTGTGACGTGGGTTGGGTATAAACGCCCAAATCACCACCTCAGGTGGGCTTAGGTTTCGGCGTGGCCCCTTAGGCGGGGGTTTCAGCCCGGGCGTTGGGCGGGGCTATCAAGATGACATGGCGTGATCTCATTGGCCAAGACAAGTAGCCGTTTGGGCTAGCCGTTTGCCAACGACTATGTGTTTAAAAAAATCTATGAAATATTAGAATATGTGGTATGGGGCGGGTTGTGTCGTGGGTTGGGTACAAACGCCCAAGTCACCACCCCGGGTGAGCTTGGGTTTCGGCGTGGCCCCTTGGGCGGGGGTTTCAGCCCGAGCGTTGGGCGGGGCTATCAAAATGACATGGTTGGATCTCATTGGCCAAGACAAGTAGCCGTTTGGGCTAGCCGTTTGCCAACAGCTATGTGTTTAAAAAAAGATTCAGGAAATATTAGAATATGGGGTATGGGGTATGGGGCGGGGGTTGTGGCGTGGGTTGGGTACAAATGCCCAATTCACCACCCCGGGTGGGTTGGGTTTCGGCGTGGCCCCTTGGGCGGGGGTTTCAGCCCGGGCGTTGAGCGGGGCTATGAAGATGACATTGCGGGATCTCATTGGCCAAGACAAGTAGCCGTTTAGGCTAGCTGTTGGTCAACGGCTATGTGTTTAAAAAAAGATTTAGGAAATATTAGAATATGGGGTATGGGGCGGGGGTTGTGTCGTGGGTTGGGTACAAACGCCCAAGTCACCACCCCGGGTGGGCTTGGGTTTCGGCGTGGCCCCTTGGGCGGGGGTTGTATTTGAGGGTAAAAATCGGTGAATACCGGTGCCGAACCGGTACCGAAAATACGTGGCGTTTTAGTTTGAGTTACTTTTTGTTATTTGACATGTTTTGTCATTCTTATAAAACGATTTGGTTTAGCGCGCCGCAACGCGCGCGCATGGTAAACAACTAGTTAGAATCAAATAATCAATTAAGATAAGGAACATCTAAATATAGACCTGGGGTTGCAAACAAGCCGAGTTGAGCCACGTACGGTCAACTCAAGCTCGATTCAAATCCAAACAAAGCTGTCTTAGAGAGGTTCGAATTGAAAATCAAGCTAAACTGCTAAGTAAAGCATAGCTCGGTAAAAATCGAAGCCAGCTCAGCTCAACCGAAACCAAGAACAAGCCACTTTACTACTTAAAACAAACCTAAAATGCAACATATTTTATTTTAACTATAAAGGCAAATATGCAAATGAAGTTTTATTACTTGTTCTTGTGGATTCACCTTGGGTTTTATAGTGAAATGTTATTTGAAGTTTGTTTTTGCCCACCGATGTCGGACAACGAGAAAATGAATTCTTGACATAGCAGAATTAATTTTGTAGCCTTATCAATAGGAATAAGCTCGGTACCGTCCGGTACCCGAAAGAACCGGTACCAAAAATCTCCAAAAGTGAGTACCGGTACCGGATATACCAGGTTCGGTACGGTTCGGTACGGTTCGGTACCGGTACGGTACCCCTTGAGGGTAAAAACCGGTACCGAACCGATAGCGTACCGGACCGGTACCAAAAATGCTAAAAGTCGGTACCGATTCGGTACCGAAAAAGTACCCGGTTCGGTAAATTCGGTACCGGGAAGGATTTGCTCATCCCTACTTATCAATGTACAAAATTCATTGTCATCTCTTCTTCCCTTCTTTGACATAAATTAAAAAGTACCCAATATAAATGAATATAAATGACTGAGATTTCAGTCAAATGCGGGGGAGTAACACTTAAAAAGGTCGATCATGCCATCAAAACTTGATACATAATTATTCAACGACATCACAGGTTAACCAATTCACGTATTTAAGATGGAAATATGCTCCTATTTAAAATAACTGAGTACTAAAGAATAAACTACTTAAAATAAGCTTAATAATTTTTCTGATCAAACTCTTTTATTATATTGATCATGGTTAAAGCCTTTAAAATTAAAACCAAAAGTTCAAATATGAAAACTGAAATAACCTGGCATTTTCTTCAACTTTTCTCATTCCTCTCCCCTTTTAAGATGATCAAGATCTAAGAAAAACTTAATAAATAGCAAAGTAAACCAACCAGGTGGTAACCAAGTATAGTTTCGGCAAGAGTCAAGGTATTCCTTGCACCTTCTGCAAGCACATTAGACTATCATCATTGGTGACTTTATCCCAACCTAGGTTGTCCAAATAAATTAAAGAAAAAGGAAAATTCTATTTTTCTCCACAACATGGTTGGCCAAACAACCTAAGGTTGCACATGCTCTTTTACCACTTGTCAAAATTAGATTGGCTCCATCTTCTAATTTTCTTTTTTGTATTTTATTTTCTAACTATCAATTCCCCAATAATTTTATTACTCAAATAATTTTTAATATTTAAACTTAATAACAAAACTAAATACACCGTATTTTCTAAAATAAATTTCTGAACATTACGATATAAATTTTATTAAAAATCGAGTTCGTTTGAAAAATATATTTTTCAGTATATTATATATATTGATTGTTTAACTTTTTAATTTTTATATTAAAAATAAGTAACTTTTATTTGTTTTTAAAAAAATAATTGTTTCAATTATTATTGACATTTATTTAATAAAAATTTTGGTTGGGTTGAGTTGTGAATGTGTGTTAAAAATTGAGTTAGGTTGGGTTGTGTATGTGGAAGAGAGAGAAATTAGTTTTTTTATTAAAGGTTGGGTTGAGTTGGGTTGAGAATGTTGATAGTCATAATCCCAACATAAACTAAAGAGTAAATTATGATTTTAGCCCCTATGGTTATATCACTTTTACTCTTTTAGCCCAAAAGGAATCTTTTAAACTCTGAGCCCCCAACGTCTTTTTTTCTAACCCTTTTGTCCCCAACCAGGGGCGGACCCACCATAGAATGGGTCGGGGTCCCCGGACCCCAATCTTTTTTAAAAACTTAGTAGATTCGGTATATTAAACTTTTCAAGTACCCCATAAAAATATTTAGTTGGACCTCATAGTATCAAAACTGAAGTTGGTGTGGTGGTTAATTCCTTATATTCTAACAGTGAGGTCACAAGTTCGATCTTGCTACAAGCCTTTCTTTAAGATTTTTTTTTTTCATCTAGTTGAAAACTAGTTTTTTCAAACAAAATTGAACATACAGAGGCATGCCATTTTTTGGATTTTATTCAATAAATCATCCTGACCCGACCCAAACGACAATTGACCCGAAAACTCTATCGTTTGCTTGCGAAAAATCTGAATATCAAAAAAATGGACCCCATTAGAAAAAAATCCTGGGTCCACCACTGGCCCCAACATCTTTTTTTCTAACTCTTTTGGCCCCTAAAAGTAAATGGATGGGGTTAGTGTTAGGGGCCAAAAGGATTAGAAAAAAAAAGACGTTAGGGCTCAGTTGTTATAAGATTCCTTTTTGGGCTAAAAGGGTAAAAGTGATATAACCACATGGGCCAAAATTGTAATTTAGTGTAAACTAAATATATTAAATCTAGTAAAGGTTGTGCTTAAGTTGTTTACTTTTCATTATTTGTAAAAAAAAACTGGAAACAATAGGAATTAAGGAAGTGCTTATGTAACCTCAGATAATGTCTCCATCACAATATAAGTGTCTTTGGCTTCGGTATAAAAATCACACTCGACATGCTTTGCTGCAAATAAATAACTATTTATCATTAACACAACAAACAATTTAAGAACACCTGACCTTGTGAAAATTGTTATTTGACTCAATTTATGATTTTTATAAAGCATTTAGCAAAATCTCCTAGAAAACCAGCACATCTTTAATGTATTCACTGGCTAGATCTTAAAGCCTCGAGCAGCAGGCAAAAGCTATAAATAAGCAACTGACAGATACTTTTAAATTGCTCTAGAAACGATACAGACAACCTGCCTATCAAAACGACTCGAATAAAAGAGCTACGACAATTTAATGCCAATCAAACAGGTATATTTTGCATAGAAGAACCTTTACCTTGGTCTAGGATTTCTGCTCCTTGATCTCCCCTTCAACTTTTCTACCGTCTCCAGTAGCCTTTCATTGTGACTAAAATCAAACAAAGAATAAAAAAATACAGACCCATAATAGTTTAAAGCAAACAATATGATAGAATGAAATACAAATTATACGCTCAAAGCACAAATCGTCGAATGAATAAGACAATAAAAGTGTACCAAGAAATTAATAGCATGACCATATTCTTTCAGCATTAGACTCGTATTTAGCAAACGAAACCATTATCTCTCTGCCATCAACAACTCTTCCTGAAAAAAAACACTAAAACATAAACACATATGGCTTTGGATCACAATGCATATTGCTGAAACAAATATAAATTCAGTACTCACCTAACAAATGCAAGCCCCCTAAAATCCCCAACCATACAAACACTGAAAGTATAGCATACAAAGTATCTATCACTTCCATTTTAGCAAAGATGAAGACTTCGGATTTGTGATATAGCAATCATGAATTCCCAATTGATCTGTGTACCTAATATTAGCTTCTTTCAAAGTTGAAAGCTCCATCTTAGCCTTCTAGTAGATAAATCCCCTCGGTCTTTATTGAAGCTTGCAGCAAGCCAATCAACAATTCTCTGCATTAATAGTATAAAAGAAACATAAATTCAGTAATTTAATAAATACATCAAAAGGATACAATAAACCAGCAAACCCTAGTCGCGATCAATCAAACTCAGCCGCCGCCACCTTCTCCCTGTTACGATCACAATTCTCACAGATTAATAACAAATTGAAATCTTGATTATACACCACACAATTAATTACATATCTAATAAAAACGGAGATATGACGTCACATACATGAAAACGAAGAACGAGCTTGCTGGGCGTTTCGGTTTTTAGGATCATTCGCCTTCTTCGCTCACACCGGAGCTTATATTTTCTTCTACGGAGCTACGTTTCAAAACCCCTAATTCCTTTTGTAAATAGTGAGTTTCTGCTCTTAAGATTTCTATTTCATATGTAATTTTGTGTTTAGGCTTTTGGTGATGAAATTTTATGAAATCTTAAGATCTGTAGAAGGAATTTGAGAGGGAGAACAGATGGAGAGAAAAACGAAGGGAGAGAAAGTTGCGTTTGACTTATGAAATGGGATTAGGGCTTCAAAGTTGCGTGTTTCAAATTAAAAAAAAAAAAAACACTTGTCGCCCAGTTTCAAACCGTTTTGAGGTTTATCCTTTTAGTATGTTTCAAATTTAAAAAACCTTGGTACTCACCGCACTTTCCGCCCAGCTTCAAACCATTTTGAGATTTATGCTTTATTTGTTGTAACTTGTGTACCCTAAGGCATTATTTGTACATTTTAATCCATACATCGATATTAACTAAAAAAAACATTAAAACGTCGACAAAAATTAGCAAGTCGTCGGGTACCTTCGGATGTATTTAAAACTTCATAGTTTAAAATATAAGATAGAAATTCGTAAAATAATTATAATTTTGTAGGAGAGGAGGGAAAAGTGTAACTAATCAATCGTCTACTTGTATATTTTAATCACTTGTACACTAAAGCATCATCTACTTGTACCTTTTAATCCGTGCGTCGATATTGAACAAGACAACTACCAAAACATCGACAAAAATCTGTAGGTCGTTATGCTATCGTTGGATTTTTTTAAACGTTATAGTTTATAAGATATGATAAGAATACGTAAAAGAATTATCTATAATTTTTTCAAAACACAAGGATTTAAGTGTAATAAGTTTAGGGGCTAAAAAATAAATAATGTTTAAAAGACCAAACTACCCTCATTTTAGGGGTCTTTCTATAAATAAAGGGGGGAAAGTTCTTATTTTTTGGGTATCTTAGAATGTCATTGCCTCATGCATTATAATATAGTATAGATATACACACCTATTTATTTTAGAAAATTATCTTATTAGACAAAAGGTGACGAATGAAAGAGGTTGATTCAACTTGCCAATTCTCATTGATCCAAAGTCAATATATAGTACAAACTAAATACAAACTAAATCTCCTATATTGGTGGAGATATCTATACATTAAATGACCAATTTAATTTACTAAATATACAAGATACTATTACACCCCCGCAGTTGAAACGTCGGGAGGACCGATGTTGAGACTGGTACGAAAATCATCAAAATAGTACGTGCGGGAGGCCCTTTGTGAATATATCGGCAATCTGAAGGCGAGATGGAACATGTAATACCCGAATGTGGCCGCGTTGAACCTGTTCACGGACAAAGTGAATGTCAAGCTCAATATGTTTAGTGTGCTGATGTTGCACAGGATTACCGGAGAGATAGACAACACTGACATTGTCACAGTAGACCAAGGTAGCACGAGAGAGAGGATGATGAAGCTCGAGAAGAAGATTACGTAACCAACAAATATCTGCAACCACATTCGCAACACCTCTATATTCGGCTTCAGCGCTGGAGCGGGAAATAGTTAACTGCCGCTTGGAAGACCAAGAAATAAGATTATCACCCAAATAAGCACAGTAACCTGACGTAGACCGACGAGTCTCAGGGCATCCTTGTCACACCCCAACCGATGGCGGAATCATCGGGGCGCGGCACTGAGCGAAACAGATTGTTCAGAAGTTTCCACAACAACTATCATACAATTCAGTTATATAACACGTCCCATACCGTGTCCCAAATAATAACAAGTTATCATAGAAATCAACTAAACAATATGGGAACTGTTCCGACAACTCAAATTCTTAATTATTACAGACCAAATGTAAATATTGTTTTAAGACCTCTAGACGGCTATCCGTAAATCTTACTGACTACAGGTGCCAGTACAAGATCTACAGATAATTATGGCCCTGGGACAGGTACGTGGACACTGTCCTAAGGTCACAGGCTCCTAGAAGCTTATTATTGCCTCGCTTCCCTAGCACGCTAGTAGCTTAAACACCTGTCACATACGTTAAAATAAAAGTCAATACATATAATGTAAAGGTGAGTACACAAGTTTGATATAGCATATAGAGTTCGAATAGTTTACGCATAACCAAGCACGTACACAAGGGCAAACGATGCATGTAAATTATCAACATGGGACCATCGATACCAACGACTTCGGGTTGACTGTCCGAGACAGTTCGCAATACATGATTACCACCGTAATCCATGCAAGTAATTGTCCTTAGCAACCCCCGTGTGAACGGGTGCTGAGTCCAAACTATAGTACTACGTTGCTAAAGCAGGTAGATAGCACTCCACGTGTAAACATAATAAACAGCAATCATTTAGACAAGAATACATGCAAGTAGGTTAGCGTTCAAATAGTTTGTGTTGTTTGTGAATTTGATAGATTACGTATGTAACACCCAAAAGTGCTGAAAGCAAAAAGGGATCGAGTATACTCACAGTGGTTGATTGTGGATTGAAGGGAGCACTGAGAATAGGTTAGCCTGAATAGTTCGATAACACAACGATGAGTAACGCGGAAAAAAGTAAACAATGTACTTGGATCGAGTAGGCCATTCGATCGGACAGCAGTTCGATCGGGTGGGCTGTTCGATTGGTTTGAAGGTCCGTTCGAACATCCATTCGATCGGCTGGCTGGCTCGATCGGCTGGTTCCTTCAAGTGGATTGTTTCTTCCTTTGATGAGAAGGATGTGTTTGTGTATGATGGTTTGTACTACCTTTCAAGTTGGCCGATCGAACAGCTGTTCGATCGGTTAGCCCAACCGATCGGCTAGCACTTTGTTGTTTTCAAATATGTCACTCGATCGGCTGGTATGTTCGATCGAATGACATTCCAATGTTTCGAAAAGTCTAAGTGTTGAAGTATAGTATTTCATGATTCGAACAGTAATGATTACAATCGAGTGGCGTAGTCGATCGAACAGTACCTCGTCAATACTACACTTCATGAGTTTGTGGGACTAAGTGCTAGTCGATCGGTTAGCCTAGCCGATCGGCTGGCATAGTCGTTCGGTTGGGCTGTTCGATCGAACAGCCTAGCCGTTCGGCCAGCTTCTCGATTCGGTTAACCTTTCACTTAACACTTAGTTATTCCCGTTAGCTGTTGGTGTTTTAGAGATATTTTGACTACGAGTCGAACCACGAAGCTGAAGTCCCTACTTAGTCTACTGACTCGAGCAGGAATCACCCAAGCTCGGCCAGAGGCGGTTTGGAACTTAAGTTTAACGTTTAACCCGAAATCGGTATATCTCTCGGTGAAACCCGAATCTTGAACCATGTGTTTGTTTAGATTGATTTGTAAATCGGTTCAAGTCTCGTTTTCACCTTTTTGAGTGTAAAAGAGTTGAAAGATAGATGAAAACCCATCTTCCAATCCTTTTCCACCGTGAAATGTTAAGATCTTTGGAAGATTTTAGGTTATTTATGTGGAAATCGGTTAGATCTAGCTTATTCATGGTTGAATGAAGTCAAGAACATGAAGTTCTTGATGAACACCAAGAACACCATGATGACATCACTCAAGAACACCTAAATCTTGGTGATTTCATGGTTGAAATTCAGATTTTGAAAGATAGAAAGATGGAGAATCGATTAATGAACAAAAACGTACAAAGATTAGAGCGAAATACTTACCGGTTTGAGAGAAATCTGAGATTTAGTGAGAAGAAGAGGCTGGTCGGTCAGAGCTTTTCCAAAAGTGGAAAGGTTGACAAAGACAGCCCTATTTATAGGCTTCCAAAAGAGGAAAGGGTCAGCTGATCGAACAGCATCCTTGATCGAACAGCCGTCTGATCGAACAGCCTGTTCGATCGGCTAGCCTGTTCGATCAGGTTGCCCTGTTCGATTGGCTAGCCTGTTCGATCAGGTTACCCTGTTCGATCGGCTAGCCTGTTCGATCAGGTTGCCCTGTTCGATCGGCTTGCCTGGTTTTGAGTGTTTCGCGACGATTTTTGATATTTCGAGTTCGATGAACGATGATTGGAGAATGATAGAATTCCTAATCAAATTACTTTTAGTCCTAACTACTATATCTAACATACAAGCATCCTTACACCACAATTTACATTCGATTTCGATTGAGTTTGATTCACCTTTGAGTCTTGATTGATTTGATTGATTCACCACACACTTTAACATAAAAAGTAAACATGCACAAGTAACACGTAAGGCACACACACGTATAAAAAGTACTAAAATCCCCACACTTGAGTTCGATGATTGATTTGATTAGTTTGATTATTGATTGA
This sequence comes from Helianthus annuus, assembly GCF_002127325.2. Lineage (NCBI taxonomy): Eukaryota > Viridiplantae > Streptophyta > Magnoliopsida > Asterales > Asteraceae > Helianthus > Helianthus annuus. Next base: position 76,375,580 of record NC_035440.2, on the reverse strand, counting down.
CTAGCTTTATTGCATTGTTACTTCCTACCATTTACAGTCGGTCGTTGATTCACAGTTCGATTATCGGTCGATTAGTTTGATTATACAACACTTACTCCAAATAATATGAAAATCAAAATGAAACTAAAATGAAATTAATCTTTATTAATCTTTAATTCCAATAACAGTCAACTCTTGACTTTGACTTTGACTTTTGGAAAACACGGGGTGTTACAGTCTCCCCTCCTTTAGGGAATTTCGTCCCGAAATTAGGCCGAGAACCGTACATCGCCGTGTGATTTTACCAATTTGATGCTTCAGATCTAACTGAACAACTGCGGGTACTTGGCCTTCATGTCACTTTCGAGTTCCCAAGTGAACTCCGCGCCTCGTTTGCCTTCCCATCGTACTTTTACAATAGGAATGCGAGAGCGTCTGAGTTGCTTGGTCTGTCGGTCCATGATTTCGACAGGCTTTTCCACGAAGTGTAGAGTCTCATTGACCTGAAGATCGTCGAGTGGTATTATTGCGTCGTGGTCGGCTACGCATTTTCGAAGGTTTGAAATATGGAAAGTCGGGTGGACATTGCTGAGTTCCTCCGGTAATTCGAGTTTGTAGGCAACTTTACCGATTCTTTCCAGAATCTTAAAAGGTCCAACAAATCGAGGCGCAAGTTTCCCTCTTTTGCCGAATCGGACTACTCCCTTCCAAGGTGATACCTTTAGGAGCACGTAGTCGCCAACTGCAAATTCGCGGGGCCTGCGTCGTTTATCGGCGTACATCTTTTGTCTGTCCCGGGCCTTTACCAAATTTTCCCTTATCTGGTGGATCTTGTCAGTCGTTTCTTGCAGAATCTCGGGCCCAGTCAATTGTGAATGACCGACCTCGTGCCATACAATAGGCGAGCGACATCTCCTACCATACAAGGCTTCGAAAGGTGCCATTTCGATGCTGGAGTGATAGCTATTATTGTACGAAAATTCGACCAACGGTAGGTGTTTGCTCCAACTACCACCAAAATCGATAACACACGCACGGAGCATGTCTTCAATAGTACGAATCGTTCTTTCAGTCTGCCCGTCGGTTTGCGGGTGGAATGCGGTACTCAAATTCAGCGTCGTACCTAGAGCTGCTTGAAAAGTTTCCCACAATCTCGATGTAAACCGAGCATCGCGATCCGAAATGATGTCTCGAGGCGTACCATGATTCTTAATGATCTCGTCGGTGTAGATTTGGGCTAGCTTGGCCACCTTATAGTCTTCTCGTATTGGCAAAAAGTGGGCTGATTTGGTTAGACGGTCGACTATAACCCAAATACTGTCGTGACCTGATGGCGTGGTCGGAAGCTTAGTTATGAAATCCATAGCTATGCTTTCCCACTTCCATACGGGTATCGGCGGTTGTTCGAGTAAGCCTGAAGGTCTTTGGTGTTCAGCCTTGACTCTTGCACAAGTTAAACAGCTACCAACATATAGAGCAATATCCCTTTTCATCCCAGGCCACCAGTACTTGTAGCGAAGGTCCTGGTACATTTTATCCGCACCGGGATGAATGGAATATCGGGATTTGTGGGCTTCGTTCATGATAATCTTTCGCAAATCTGTCCTCCTCGGAACCCAGATTCGGTCCAGATAATAGAATATCCCGTTGGCTTTGCTCACGAGCTGAGTTCCATCGTGATAGATTCGTTCTTTCTTCAACGTACGCTCGTTAAAGCAAGCGTGTTGTGCTTCGCGGATGAGAGCTTCGAGATTATACTGAGCCTGGATGTTTCGAACACCTATCACGTAATTCTTTCTACTGAGGGCGTCTGCAACTACATTCGCCTTGCCTGGGTGATAACGGATCTCACAGTCGTAGTCGTTGAGAAGTTCTACCCATCGGCGTTGACGCATATTGAGTTCTCTCTGGTTAAAGATATGTTGTAGGCTCTTGTGATCGGTGAAGATCGTACACTTTGTACCATACAGGTAGTGTCGCCAAATCTTTAAGGCAAAGACAACTGCGCCTAGCTCGAGGTCATGGGTTGTATAGTTCTTCTCGTGGATTTTGAGCTGTCGAGATGCGTAAACTATAACCTTGTCTCGTTGCATGAGAACACAGCCAAGTCCAAGGTTTGAAGCATCACAATAGACAACGAAGTCATCGCTTCCGTCCGGCAGTGTAAGAACTGGTGCATGGCACAGCATGTGTTTGAGGGTTTGGAAAGCAGTCTCCTGCGCGGTTCCCCACACAAAAGGCTTGTCTTTATGAGTAAGGGAGGTAAGCGGTACAGCAATCTTTGAGAATCCTTCGATGAATCGTCGGTAGTAACCAGCTAATCCGAGAAAAGAGCGAACTTCTGACGGATTCTTTGGCGTAACCCATCCCTTGACTGCCTCAATCTTTGCAGGATCAACGTGTATACCCCGACTATTCACAATGTGACCCAGAAATTGAACCTCCTCCAACCAGAACTCACACTTGGAGAATTTGGCGTAGAGTTGGTTTCCCTGAAGCAACTCGAGAACCAATCGCAAATGCTGCGCATGTTCGGCCCTCGATTTGGAATAGATCAGGACATCGTCGATAAATACAATGACGAAACGGTCTAAGAACGGTTTACACACGCGATTCATCAGATCCATAAAGACCGCGGGTGCGTTGGTCAAACCAAAAGGCATGACAACAAATTCGTAGTGGCCATATCGGGTTCGAAAAGCGGTTTTGGGTATGTCTTCCTCCTGAATCCGCAACTGATGGTAGCCTGAACGTAGATCAATCTTGGAGAAACACTGAGCACCTTGTAGTTGGTCAAACAGATCATCGATTCTTGGTAAGGGGTATCGGTTCTTGATGGTCAGCTTGTTCAATTCCCGGTAGTCGATGCACATTCGGAACGACCCGTCCTTCTTTTTAACGAAAAGGACTGGCGCGCCCCATGGAGAAGTGCTCGGGCGAATGAAGCCTTTTTCAAGTAACTCTTGGAGTTGGTTTGAGAGTTCTCGCATCTCAGATGGAGCGAGTCGATACGGAGCTTTGGCCACTGGGTTGGCTCCTGGAATAAGGTCGATTCGAAAGTCGATATCACGACTTGGAGGTAATCCAGGAAGATCATCAGGGAACACCTGAGGAAATTCTCGGACAACGGGGACATCCTTGACTTCAACTTTCTTTTTCCTGTCCGTCTCAGCTACTACAATGTTGGCCAAGAAGGCTCGATATTCCTTGCGGAGATATTTGCGAGCTTGAAGACAGGACATGAGCTTGAGATCTCTTGCAGTAGTTTCACCATAAACACATAGAATATCACCACTAGCTAGCACAAAACGAATCATCTTGTCGGAACACACAACTTCAGCACGGTTTTCACGAAGAAAGTCCATGCCTACTATGACATCGAAACTTCCGAGCTGCATCGGAATGAGATTAATCGGGAATATATGATTGTTGAGCTCGAGAGTACAATCACGGAGCACAGAATTGACAGCAATGGTTCTTCCGGTAGCGACTTCTACTTCGAAGGGTGTCGAAAGATAAGAGCGCTTACGTCTAAGAAGCTTCTCAAATTCAAATGACACAAAGCAGTTATCGGCTCCAGTATCAAACAAACATGATGCATATATACCATTCACAAGGAACGTACCATTGACCACGTTGTTGTCAGCTTGAGCCTGGCGTGCATTGATGTTGAAAGTTCTGGCGTGAGCGGCTTGTTGTTGAGGCTGTGGTTGTTGCTGCTGGGGTTGTTGAGCTTCTTGTTTCACCACCCTGTTCGGGCACCGGTTTGCGAAGTGGTTAGGGTCACCACATGCAAAGCAGGTCCGAACATTGTTTGCCGGGGCCTGTGCAGCTTGAGGAGCTTGAGGAGCAGGGAGTAGAGCCTGGTTGACAGCGGCTTGAGCTTGAGCTTGACGGGGACCATAGCGACAACTCGCAGTGAAATGCCCGTAAACATTGCAGTGGGCACAGTAACGGCAAGCCACACCCACCGGGTGATGATAAGAACATGCAGCACAGAGTGGGTGGGGGCCGGTGTACGCACGCTTTGCTGGCGGCGCATTGATCACTGGCGCTGAACGCTGTGGCTGTTGCTGCTGGGCTGGTACAGACTGTAGTGGAGCAGCAGTGGTTGCGGCAGCGCAACTTTTGTTCTTCTTTCTTCTTCTTGAAGACTTGGAGGCTTGAGCAGTAGGGTTGTCGGTTGATGCGGTAGTAACTTGATGCAGGGACTTGACTTGCTTATCCCAGAAACCAGCCTTCACCCGCTTGTCATTAATCTCAGCGGCGAGCAGGTAGGTCTCCTCAATCGTTGCGGGCTTTGAAGCTAGGACAAAATCCGCTACACAGTCAGGAAGAGCGCGGATGTATTTCTTGATGGTCATGTCGGGAGTCTTGACCTGGTCTGGACAGATGATGCTTAACTGCTTGAAGCGAGCAGTGAGACCGGCGTTGTCACCCTTGTCTTGTTTAATACCCCAGAATTCATCCTCCAACTTTTGACGCTCATGGGAGGGACAGTATTCCTCGATCATGATTTCCTTCAGCTTCTTCCATGACAGAGCATAGGCTGCGTCGTTTCCGCGCTTGTTTCTTTCAGCAGTCCACCAGTCCAAAGCACGGGACTGGAAGACGCCAGTAGCATTGAGAGTCCGGAGATTATCTGGGCATCCACTTTGACGAAAGGTGACTTCTATCGAGTCAAACCAGTGAAACATAGCCGTTGGACCATCCTCACCGGTGAACTCTTTTGGTCCACATGCCTTAAATTGCTTGAAGCTAAAAGCAGTCTTGCTGGATTCTTTCGGAGCATCAGCTTGTGACATCTCAGATGATTTGCTGGCGTTCTCATAAACCTCACTCACGGCCTTCGCCACGGTCTTAGAGATGATAGCAGCCAGACGTCGATCTCTTTTCTCCTGGCGGGTAAGACGCGAGCGCGATCTGGGTTGTCCAGATGACGACATGGTCTGCAATAGACATCGTCACAGGCTCAACACAGCGAATTCGAGTCTCACACGTTCTTAGATTTCTAAAGCTTAGAATCACGTCGCATCTCTCATCACGTAACACATATAATCACATAAGCACATAATCATAGGGGCACATAAGCACAGAAGCAATTAGAGCACATAAGCAATTAAGCAAATAGAGCACTTAATTTCCTAAACACGTACGCACTTTTATCACAGAGGTAGTTAATGTCACGTAATTCCTCCTAACAGTACTTAGTAGCACATTTAGTTTCCTGACTACCTCTAAGTTTTGAATATACAACACATCGAGTAGTATAGTATGGCGTAGCGTAGCTTAGCATATTGGTTTCGTTTAGATCACATCAACAGGGATTCGGATCGAGATAGGATAGCAATAGAAGTTACGCAGATCGATAAACATTGGAGTAACCAACAAATCTTAAAAAAACACATAAACAGGTAAATCATATAAAATCAACGAAGCAACACTCAAAATCGGAAAATGGATTGTCTGCGGCTACTAGACTTTGACTAACCATGGCAATTTAACTATTCACAGTTGACTTGTCGTCACTTTCGACTCTAGGGGACATGTTTCTGCCTCGATTCTTGGGCATTATGCATGCGCATTCTAGGCCATACTCGTGAGTTCAGGTCGTTGGAGTCCGTCAATTGCCTTGGCGAGATAAAATAAAGTTATTCCAACTTTATTTTAAGAAAATTTAGAGGAAAGTTTTCATCAAATTATGGGTTTCAGCCCTGATTTGGTATAATTCTCCCCCGTTTATTGATAGACATTCACACAAAATAATGGGCAAAAATTCGTAATTTAGGCAGGAATTTGCGGGTTTCACTCCTAATCCCGTCCAAATTACAAAATTTGGCTCGGAGTTCGGATGTAATGATAGAATAGAAGGAAACAACATAAAATAAACACATAAACTTGGTCTCTTGGTTCCTAACTATAGTCTAGGTCTCTAAGACAGCGATCCGGACTAGATCGTGTCTAACCTAATTCCCTATAGTTATGGCTCTGATACCAATCTGTCACACCCCAACCGATGGCGGAATCATCGGGGCGCGGCACTGAGCGAAACAGATTGTTCAGAAGTTTCCACAACAACTATCATACAATTCAGTTATATAACACGTCCCATACCGTGTCCCAAATAATAACAAGTTATCATAGAAATCAACTAAACAATATGGGAACTGTTCCGACAACTCAAATTCTTAATTATTACAGACCAAATGTAAATATTGTTTTAAGACCTCTAGACGGCTATCCGTAAATCTTACTGACTACAGGTGCCAGTACAAGATCTACAGATAATTATGGCCCTGGGACAGGTACGTGGACACTGTCCTAAGGTCACAGGCTCCTAGAAGCTTATTATTGCCTCGCTTCCCTAGCACGCTAGTAGCTTAAACACCTGTCACATACGTTAAAATAAAAGTCAATACATATAATGTAAAGGTGAGTACACAAGTTTGATATAGCATATAGAGTTCGAATAGTTTACGCATAACCAAGCACGTACACAAGGGCAAACGATGCATGTAAATTATCAACATGGGACCATCGATACCAACGACTTCGGGTTGACTGTCCGAGACAGTTCGCAATACATGATTACCACCGTAATCCATGCAAGTAATTGTCCTTAGCAACCCCCGTGTGAACGGGTGCTGAGTCCAAACTATAGTACTACGTTGCTAAAGCAGGTAGATAGCACTCCACGTGTAAACATAATAAACAGCAATCATTTAGACAAGAATACATGCAAGTAGGTTAGCGTTCAAATAGTTTGTGTTGTTTGTGAATTTGATAGATTACGTATGTAACACCCAAAAGTGCTGAAAGCAAAAAGGGATCGAGTATACTCACAGTGGTTGATTGTGGATTGAAGGGAGCACTGAGAATAGGTTAGCCTGAATAGTTCGATAACACAACGATGAGTAACGCGGAAAAAAGTAAACAATGTACTTGGATCGAGTAGGCCATTCGATCGGACAGCAGTTCGATCGGGTGGGCTGTTCGATTGGTTTGAAGGTCCGTTCGAACATCCATTCGATCGGCTGGCTGGCTCGATCGGCTGGTTCCTTCAAGTGGATTGTTTCTTCCTTTGATGAGAAGGATGTGTTTGTGTATGATGGTTTGTACTACCTTTCAAGTTGGCCGATCGAACAGCTGTTCGATCGGTTAGCCCAACCGATCGGCTAGCACTTTGTTGTTTTCAAATATGTCACTCGATCGGCTGGTATGTTCGATCGAATGACATTCCAATGTTTCGAAAAGTCTAAGTGTTGAAGTATAGTATTTCATGATTCGAACAGTAATGATTACAATCGAGTGGCGTAGTCGATCGAACAGTACCTCGTCAATACTACACTTCATGAGTTTGTGGGACTAAGTGCTAGTCGATCGGTTAGCCTAGCCGATCGGCTGGCATAGTCGTTCGGTTGGGCTGTTCGATCGAACAGCCTAGCCGTTCGGCCAGCTTCTCGATTCGGTTAACCTTTCACTTAACACTTAGTTATTCCCGTTAGCTGTTGGTGTTTTAGAGATATTTTGACTACGAGTCGAACCACGAAGCTGAAGTCCCTACTTAGTCTACTGACTCGAGCAGGAATCACCCAAGCTCGGCCAGAGGCGGTTTGGAACTTAAGTTTAACGTTTAACCCGAAATCGGTATATCTCTCGGTGAAACCCGAATCTTGAACCATGTGTTTGTTTAGATTGATTTGTAAATCGGTTCAAGTCTCGTTTTCACCTTTTTGAGTGTAAAAGAGTTGAAAGATAGATGAAAACCCATCTTCCAATCCTTTTCCACCGTGAAATGTTAAGATCTTTGGAAGATTTTAGGTTATTTATGTGGAAATCGGTTAGATCTAGCTTATTCATGGTTGAATGAAGTCAAGAACATGAAGTTCTTGATGAACACCAAGAACACCATGATGACATCACTCAAGAACACCTAAATCTTGGTGATTTCATGGTTGAAATTCAGATTTTGAAAGATAGAAAGATGGAGAATCGATTAATGAACAAAAACGTACAAAGATTAGAGCGAAATACTTACCGGTTTGAGAGAAATCTGAGATTTAGTGAGAAGAAGAGGCTGGTCGGTCAGAGCTTTTCCAAAAGTGGAAAGGTTGACAAAGACAGCCCTATTTATAGGCTTCCAAAAGAGGAAAGGGTCAGCTGATCGAACAGCATCCTTGATCGAACAGCCGTCTGATCGAACAGCCTGTTCGATCGGCTAGCCTGTTCGATCAGGTTGCCCTGTTCGATTGGCTAGCCTGTTCGATCAGGTTACCCTGTTCGATCGGCTAGCCTGTTCGATCAGGTTACCCTGTTCGATCGGCTAGCCTGTTCGATCAGGTTGCCCTGTTCGATCGGCTTGCCTGGTTTTGAGTGTTTCGCGACGATTTTTGATATTTCGAGTTCGATGAACGATGATTGGAGAATGATAGAATTCCTAATCAAATTACTTTTAGTCCTAACTACTATATCTAACATACAAGCATCCTTACACCACAATTTAGATTCGATTTCGATTGAGTTTGATTCACCTTTGAGTCTTGATTGATTTGATTGATTCACCACACACTTTAACATAAAAAGTAAACATGCACAAGTAACACGTAAGGCACACACACGTATAAAAAGTACTAAAATCCCCACACTTGAGTTCGATGATTGATTTGATTAGTTTGATTATTGATTGACTAGCTTTATTGCATTGTTACTTCCTACCATTTACAGTCGGTCGTTGATTCACAGTTCGATTATCGGTCGATTAGTTTGATTATACAACACTTACTCCAAATAATATGAAAATCAAAATGAAACTAAAATGAAATTAATCTTTATTAATCTTTAATTCCAATAACAGTCAACTCTTGACTTTGACTTTGACTTTTGGAAAACACGGGGTGTTACAATCCTGCCCAGTCTGCATCAGTATAGGCAACCAGACGTAAGTGAGGAACCGGACCCAGATGAAGACCAAAATCTGCAGTACCCTGAAGATAGCGTATGATGCGCTTCAAGGCATTCCAATGATCGAGTCGAGGAGCGTGCATATGCATGCAAATCTGCTGAACAACATAATAGATGTCTGGTCGAGTAAAGGTGAGATATTGTAAAGATCCGACAAGACTACGATAGGTAGACGGATCATCATGAAGCGGTCCGGAGTCGGCAGATAACTTGGACTGCGTATCAACCGGTGTAGCAACCGGTTTGCAGGAGTCCATAGATGCCCGATGAAGGATGTCTTTAACATACGTATGCTGAGATAAAAACATATTATCGCCTTCCCTGGTCACCTGTATTCCCAGGAAATAAGAAAGAGGCCCCAAATCTTTCATAGCAAATTCACTGGACAACGTATGTAGCAACCGTTTACGAAGAGCCTCGGTGGACATGGTAAGAATAATGTCGTCCACATAGATGATAAGAAAAACAATGTCAGAACCATGATGGTAAATAAATAGAGAGTTGTCAGACTTGCTTTGGCGAAACCCCTGTAGAGTAACAAGGTCGGTGAACCGCTGGTACCAGGCCCGGGGAGCTTGTTTGAGACCATATAAGGACTTCCTGAGTAGACAAACATGGTCAAGAAAGTCTCTGTGACGAAACTCCATGGGTTGATGCATGTAAACCGTTTCTTCTAAATTACCATGCAAGAAAGCGCTAGTACCGTCCAACTAATGAATCTGCCAAGACTCGGACAAAGCAAGAGAAAGAACCAGACGAATAGTGGACGGTTTAACAACAGGGCTAAAAGTGTTGCCACAGTCGATGCCCGTCTGCAGCTTACGACCATCACAAACCAAACGAGCTTTGTAACACTCCAAACTGCCGTCAGACCTGAATTTATGTTTAAATAACCACAAGCTACGTATAATGTTCATGTCAGGTGTCCGGGGTACAAGCTCACAGGTCTTGTTTTTAATAAGTGCACTAAATTCATTGGACATGGCATTATACCACTCTGGAGAGGACAAGGCAACCTGTGGACTCTTAGGAATGGGGACAATATGTGAAGCATGGAGATTAAAAATTTGCTTCGGTTTGACAATACTGCTCATAGAGCGAGTGTGATGGTTCGAGTGGTGGGAGGAGGGGGTGGTGTAGGCGGATTGGGCATGTGAACGGCTGGGTTGGGAGAGGTGGTTTGGGGTGTAGCTGTGGGTTTGGATTGGGCCGAGGAGGGGGTGAAGATTGGGCAATGGGCGGGAGTGGGTGTTAGGCCTGGGGAGATTGTGATTGTGGTTGTGGGCCGAGGTAGGTGGAGGCAGGAGAGTGGGTGGGAGTTTGGATTGGGTGTATTGGGCTGGTGGGTGTGTTGGGCGGGTCTGTAGTAGGTGCGGTAGGGGGTGGGTTAGTATATTTGGGTTTGTGGGAGTTGTGTAGATAATCCCACACTAATGGGTTGATGGTCGGGTTTAAGAAATCGTAGGAGGGTGGTTTAGTTGGTGACTATATGGTGTAGGGAAAGATGGATTCCTCAAAGTGGACGTGCCTTGAAATAATTAGTTGATGAGAAGTAATATCAAGACACTTGAAGCCACGATGGTTCGAGGGATACCCGAGAAAAACGCAAGGATGTGACCGAAAGTCGAGTTTATGTATGGTTGTAGAAGGGGTGAGAGGGTAACACAGGCATCCAAAAACACGAAGATGTTTGTATTCAGGAGTACAGTTGTAAAGTAAGGTGGTGGGAGATTTAAAATGGTGAGATTTGCTTGGTAAAATGTTTAGAAGATAGGTGGCGGTTTCTAGGGCATGATGCCACATGTTAGGGGGGAGAGAGCCTTGGGCGAGAAGGGTGCGGACCATGTTGTTGACGGTGCGGATTTTGCGTTCCGCTTTGCCGTTTTGTGAAGAGGTGTAAGGACAAAAGAAGCGGAATTGCATGCCATTATGTTTGCAAAAATTGTAGAAATTTTGGTTTGCGTATTCTTTGCCATTGTCACATTGAAATTGTTTGATTTTACGCTCAAATTGGGTATGAATTAAATTGTGGAGTGTGGTAAATGTGTGAAACACTTGGGATTTTGTGGCTATGGGGAAGGTCCAAAAAAAATTGGTAAAATCATCCAAAAAGAGGATGTAATATTTGTGACCACCCGTACTGAGTACGGGTGATGTCCATAGGTCACTATGGACAATGTCAAAAGCTGAACGGGAACAATTAATAGAATCATAAAACGACAATTTAACACTTTTACCAAAAATGCAAGATTGACAAAGTGTTTTATTAAATTTTCCAAAATCAACAAAAGAAGATAGTTTCAAAGACTGTAATAAATTGTTGCCAGGATGACCCAAACGTTGATGCCAGTGATCTTGAGACACAGCAGCAAAAGCAGATGGTGGAGTAGGTTGGAGGGGAAGAGGTGTTGTCAAAGGATAAAGATCGCCTGTGCTATTGCATCGTAGGATAGGAGCCCGAGTTTTGATATCCTTCACAAAAACACCAAACGGATCAAATTCAACAGAAACTACGTTATCAGTGGTAAGGCGTCGGACGAAAATAAGGCATCCAAAAAGAGGATGTAATATTTGTGACCACCCGTACTGAGTACGGGTGATGTCCATAGGTCACTATGAACAACGTCAAAAGCTGACGGGAACAATTAATAGAATCATAAAACGGCAATTTAACACTTTTACCAAAAATGCAAGATTGACAAAGTGTTTTATTAAACTTTACAAAATTAACAAAAGAAGATAGTTTCAAAGACTGTAATAAATTGTTTCCAGGATGACCCAAACGTTGATGCCAACGATCTTAAGACTTAGCAGCAAAAGCAGATGGTGGAGTAGGTTGGAGGGGAAGAGGTGCTGTCAAAGGATAAAGATCGTCTGTGTTATTGCATCGTAGGATAGGAGCCCGAGTTTTGAGTTCCTTCACAAGAAAACCAAACGGATCAAATTCAACAGAAACTAAGTTATCGGTGGTAAGGCGTCGGACGGAAATAAGGTTTTTGATTATGTTTGGGGCAAACAATAAATTGTTAAGTTTAAGTGGTGGGTAGGGAGGAGGCAGGATTTGGTTGCCTTGTGCCAAAACAGGGATAGTCATGCCATTACCAACGACAATGTTTTTATTAGTACACTTACTAAAATTAGACGGGGAGTATATACCTTGCTCATTAGTAGAGTGAGAAGTAGCTCTTGTATCCATCAATCCATGGTCCGGCTAATTGAGTGCCAAAGAATAAAGAGCCTACTCGATGTCGGTAGGTGAGTAGCTTGCGTAATATGCCTGATTAGGTCGTGGGCCCCTGATGCCTTGAGAAGATTGATTGTTGGGTCTCGACGGGTATGGACAGGTGGGTTGGGCCGAGTTGTTAGTGTTGAGAAGACTGGCCCACTAGGAAGCAGTCCAGTTGCTCGTGAACACAATGTAGGGGTGGGCCGGGTTTTGTTGTTGGTTGGAGTACCGATTGCCGCCACGTCCAGAAAAAGAACGACCGCGGCCGCGTCTGCCTCTGTTACGACCACGTCCCATGTCGGACGGCTGGAAAAACATGGTCTGTTGGGTGTTGTTCGGCGACGAGGTTGCTGTGGTGGTGGCGAGGGCAGTGGTTGCAGCTTGTGAACCCCGGGTTACATGTCTCTTCTTCTTTTGTTCTTCCATGTTAAGACGAGATCGAACCTCGTTGAAATCCGGTAGAGGATCACGGTTTTGTAGAACGGTGGATATGCTGTCATACTGCTCGGTAAGACCAGTAAGAATCTTGATAACTAACATCCGGTCATCAACCGGAGACCCAACGCTCTTGAGTTGATCGGCGAGATGTTTTGCATGCTGGCAGTATTCGGCCATGTTGGAAAAATTTTCGAGGGATAAATTAGCAAATTCTTGACCGAGAAAAATTGCTCTAGTGTTTTTCGTTGTCGTTGAACTCACTCTCGACAGCAAGCCAAGCATTATGAGCAGTCTAACCTGGTTGCAGAATGATGTGTAGAAGAGGCGCGGAGATGGTGGCATAAATCCACTGGAGGACAACAACATTCAGTTGATTCCATAGGGTTTCGGCTGCCCGGGCATCAGCCTCGGCTTTGGCAGCAGCTGTCAAATCAGAAGTTTCAGCGGCTGGCTTGGTAGCGGCTTGTTTGGGCGATAGGTGATCGAGCACTTCATAGATTTGACAGTGCACCTTGAAGAGGGTTTTCCAAGTGGTATAGTGGGTTGAATCTTTTTCAAGAATAATGGGTACATGTGTTTTGATGTTAGAAACAGTAAGGGCAAGTTGAAGTTTGGACTCCATGAGTATAGAAGAGAAGAAAGAGATGCAGGAAGGAAGAGCCGAAGGCCGGAGAAGGAAGGGCAGCCGGCGACGATTAGGGTTTAGATAGGGGAGGATCGATGTAGGTATGATACCATAAAAGAGGTTGATTCAACTTGCCAATTCTCATTGATCCAAAGTCAATATATAGTACAAACTAAATCTCCTATATTGGTGGAGATATCTATACATTAAATGACCAATTTAATTTACTAATTATACAAGATACTATTAACGAACATATTTACATGTGAACAAATATAAATAAAAAATTAATAAAATGCTTAATTATTACTAAAATCAAACATTTTAATTCTCATTATTCACCCCCACTCTTTACTCTACAATTTCTATTTTTTTAAATACAAATAGTATAAACGATTTTAAATCAATTATCCAACAAAAAAAAAATATTTGCTAAACATAAACGTAAAAAACACATATCTATTTGCCAAAAGTAACTAATCGATGTACATGTGAAAGTCATTTATGATACAAAATCTAAAACCTGATAATTTGCTAAAAATAAATGAGAAATAAAGATATCCACTGATCATCATTATCGCGTAACTAAAGTATGTAATTATATTTCGCCTGAGTACCCAATTCAAGCACGTGCAAATGTCATTTACTATACCAAAAAACACTTTATTTTCAATAAAATCTATATCGGAATGTTGAACCAAAATTTTAAAACATAATTGTGTATTTAAAGTTTTATAAATAAATAAATAGGGAATAAAATTTAATAGTGAAAAACTAACAATGAAAAAATATTTAAAAATGAAATGCCAACGTTACAATGTATAGTGTAATATATATATATATATATATATATATATATATATATATATATATATATATAGAGAGAGAGAGAGAGAGAGAACATTAATTATTGCGAGAACAAAAAGAAAACTCTAAATCACTAGATTTTATGATTTAAAGTTCATATTTTTTAAATTTTATATTTCCTACATTTGTATGTATATTATATATGCTTGGAAAACCTTATATTTTTACCTATATTTAGCCTACAGGTAATTTAACCTACATAGAATGCACATATGTGTAGGTTATATAAAAAAATAAAAAATTGTCATATTTTGTTTTAAATTCTAGTGTGAGAAACAATAAATGTTCCATTTGTAATATTTTCCTTTACTTTTTAGGTTTTTAGGATTGAAAAATTGGGTGATTTATTTTGTTCTCGCAATATTTAGTGTTCTGCGTAGAACCTTCCCCCCATATATATATATATATATATATATATATATATAGGTATCGGGAGAAAACCCTCTTAATTGAGAAAACCTAGGAAACTCTAACCTCCCGACATTTTTTGATTTTGAAAAAAAATAACACATCTAATTAGGGCTGTAAAGGAACTGCACGTTCAGCGAATAGTTGGTGAACCGTTCGGCGGGAAGTTCATTTATGTCCGTTCGTTTAATAAACGAACGAACATGAACAAGAAATTTCGTCGATTAGTTAAATGAACGAACATGAACAGAGGTCTCGTTCGTTCGATTGTGTCCGTGAACGTTCGGTAAGGTGTTCAACGTTCATGAACGTGTTAGTGAACATTCGTTGATTTGCGTTCGTTTATGTTTATATGTTTGTGTTTTAATTGAAGATCTTTGTACTTTCTTATATTTTTATCTGTATTTTTTATATTATTAAACTTTTATTTATTTTATTTCCCTAACAATTAAACTAGGAAACCCACTTTCACGGTTTCACCTTGTTTATGCATTATTTCCCTTTCATTTCTCATTATTTACATCCATGAATACAATCGACCTCCATTCCACAATGAGGGATTCAAGTTCGAGTGCTACTCTATGGGCCATCTACCTTTATCCTTCGTCGCATTCGCCAAATTTATTTGTGTTTGTTTGCATTCGTGAACCGTTCGCGAACACGCTCATTTCCTTAATGAACGAACATGAACATAAAATCTCGTTCGGTAAGTGTTCATGAACCATTCGTGAACACATTCGTTCGGTTCGTTTACACCCCTACATCTAATATACATGTTTTTGAGAGTTTTGAGCAAAAAATACTAAAAAGCGTAGAGTGGATATTTAAAAAAAATAAACAAATTTTACGCAACGCGACTGTAATATATGTTACACATGAACGTAACATATGTTACACAAAAACTTGTTTATTTTTTTTAAAAATCTAGCCGACGCTTTTTAGATTTTTTTTGCTCAAACACTTAAAAACATGTATATTACAAGTGTATTTTTTTTTCAAAAAAAATGTCGGGAGCTTAGACTTTCCTGGGTTTTCTTAATTAAAAGGGTTTTCTATCTATCATTTCCCTATATATATATATAACGTAAGGTTCATTTGAGAATCACTCTTTTTACGAGAACCACGAGAACCAATGTGAACACACTAAAATAAACCCACCTACCATCACCTAAACCTAAACACCCACCACTACCCAACCGCACCCGACCACAACCCAAAAACCTAAACACCCCATACACCCCCTTCCCCGCTAAAAAAAACTATACCTCACCAAAAAACCTAACCCCCACACCCCAAAGACCTAAAAAAACTAACCATCCCCCCCCTCCGCAAAAATAAAAAAAAAAATCTAAAAAAAACCTAACCCCCTCCCCCTCCCCCTCCCCAAAACCTAAAAAAACTAACTCCCCTACCTCCCACCCACCAAAAACCTAAAAAAAACTTAACCACCCACCCAAAAAAAAAAATGCTAAATTTTTTAAGTGTGGAAAGGTAGCATTTTTTATAAAAAAAAAAAAAAAACATTTTTGTGTGTTTTTAAGTTTTTTAGGTATTTTTTTTGTTGTGTTCACATTAGTTCTCGCGGCTCTCGCAATAAAAGGTGTTTTCTAACGGATCCTTATCCCATATATATATATATATATATATATATATATATATATATATATATATATATATATATATATATATATATAGAGAGAGAGAGAGAGAGAGAGAGAGAGAGAGAGAAAGTGTATTGTACAATCTGGGTTAACGTACGGTGCGTACGCTGGGAAAATATAACGTGCGTGATTAGGGTTTTTCCCCATGCATGATTTCTGATTTTGTACATGCGTGATTAGGGTTTTTGAGTTTTATAACGTGCGTAATTTCCCAGCGTACACATCATACGTTAAGGAACATTGTACGTTAACCAACCCCTATATTATATATATATATATGTGGTTTGTTAGCGTACAATTTATCTTAACGTACAATGCGTACGAGACTGAGTCACAACATGCGGCTTTTTGCTCATAACATGTGGGTTTTTTTATAAACATGCGTTTTTTATTATTTTATAACTTGCGGTTTTTATATTTTACAACATGCGGGTTTTTAGTTATGGAGTTTATAACATGCGGACTCCAAATCTCATACGCTCGTACGATAAGGTATATTGTATATTATACTTTCAAAATATATATATAGGGTAAGGTTCATGCGAGAACCACCCTTCTTGCGAGAACCTCGAGAACCAATGTGAACACAAAATAAAATCTAAAAAAAATCAAAACAGCACTTTCAATTTTTTTTAAATATTTTTCTTAAAAAATTCGCTATATTTCGTTACCATAAAAAAAAACTTTTTTTTATTAACAGTTATCCATGCACATGTGCATATGTATAATTACTTCGACAAATTCGGTAATACGTTATCAGGAATAGACAATTGCACTTTAATTTACAATACCATTCGTAATACACTACTTTTTACATTACCGATATTCAAAATGCACATGTGCATCATTAGGTATAACCATGATATAACGTGTTTTGGTACAAAAAGTTTGTGATTTTGAATGGAGAAGTAGGCCCATATACATGTTTTTTGGTTAGTTATATCTAGTGGTTGATGGTTTGGTTATAGTTGTCAATTTATGATATAATATGTTGATTGGATGGTATAAATGGTGTTTAAATACATGTAATAAAGTGAAAATATTGGTAATGGTATTGTATTATGGATGGTAGGAGGTAATGGTATTGTATTATGGATGGTAGGAGGTAATGGTAGTGTATTATGGATGATATGATAGATGAAAGAAAAAGTGTATTCAAAGTAGTGTACCAAAACACCTTATTTCATGTTGATAGATATAGATGCACATGTGCATTTCTAATATTGGTAATGTAAAAAGTATTGTATTACACATGGTAGTGTAAATGAAAGTGCAATTGTCTAATAGTTGTAATGAATTACGGAATTTGTCAAAGAAATGACAAAAATGCACATGTGCATGTTTGTGTATTATGGATGGAATGATAGATGAAAGAGAAAGTAGTGTACCAAAACACCTTATTCATGTTGATACATATAGATACACATGTGCATTTATAATATTGTTAACGTAAAAAGTAGTGTATTACACGTGGTAGTGTAAATGAAAGTGCAATTGTCTAATATTTGTAATGAATTACGAAACTGTGACTCGGAATTTTTTTTTTTTTAAATTTTTTTTATTGTAAACGAAATATAGCTATTTTTACAAAAAAAATAGTAAAAAAATTTTTTTTGGGTGTTTTTTAGATTTTTTTAGGTACTACTGTTTGTGTTCACACTGGTTCTTGCGGTTCTCGCAATAAAGGGTGGTTTCGAACGGATCGTTCTCATATATATATATATATATATATATATATAGAAATGAGATAAAACACCTAAAAGTGCGAAAACGGATCCTGGCCGAACACGTGGTGTGCGATATAATCAAGGCGGAGGGGCTTTTTTGTCCTTTTATCTTCTTTTCGAATGCGTTTCTCACAACACTGTTGTCATTTTTGGCGTGTAGGATTTTTTTTTGGCGTGTAGTTAGAAAAAATAACTACCTGGCGTTTTATTTTTTTAGATCTGTCTCGATGAATTAATCGTTTTTGTGTTACATAGTAAATATTTTGTCGGGAATTTTTTGTAATAAATGTTAATAATTAACTTTCAGTTTCTGTTTGTTCCATCTATCTGCTAAATCTGCAACACGTTTTATCATTAAGGTTTGACGTTTTGTATTAATGACATTTTAGTCGTTTTGAATGGCGTTAGCTCATTAGTTTGGCATTTTGAATTACAGCAGTAAAAAGACCATTTTACCTTTAATGAAGTACGTTTCAAGTATTAAAGTTGATATTATTTACGAAAACGCCACCACGTCAATCTAGTTCATAGATTGTTTTGATCCAACGGAAGAGGGGCGTTTTCACCGTTTTCACACTTTTAGACGTTTTCCCTAAATCCTGTCCATATATATATATATATATATATATATATATATATATATATATATATATATATAGGGGGCTGCTAGAATGAAAACCACCCCGAGTTGTAAGAACCGCGAGAACCACACCATCCGGGTCGCCGTTTACCATGATTTTTTTTACAACTAGATGTGTATATTATAAACACATCCGTAAAAAAAAAACTTAAACGCCCCCCACCCCCCCGAGGGGGTAGTTTTTTACACCACAAGTTTGGTGTTTTTATTTTTTTTTTGTTTTCTTTTTTTTCCACCAAACTTGTGGTGTAAAAAACTACCCCCTCGGGGGGGGGGGGGGGGGCGTTTAAATTTTTTTTACGGATGTGTTTATAATATACACATCTAGTTGTAAAAAAAAATCATGGTAAACGGCGACCCGGATGGTGTGGTTCTCGCGGTTCTTACAACTCGGGGTGGTTTTCATTCTAGCGGCTCCCTATATATATATCATTCTAGCGGCTCCCTATATATATATATATATATATATATATATATATATATATATATATAGGGAGCCGCTAGAATGAAAACCACCTCTAGTTGTAAGAACCGCAAGAACCACTTTCAACCAATCAGATTATGCCAACTAAAGGGTATTTTAGTCTTTTCCCCCAAATGTCAAATCCTCTCTCTCTCCCCATTTAATGCTTGTCTCTCTCCTCATCCCCCTCTCTCTATTTAATGTTTCTCTTTCTTCTAAAGAAATCCAGATCTTTCAATTGCAAAACCCTTCTCTTTCATCTAAAAATTCAAAATCCAGATCTTTCATTTTGCAAAACCCTTCTCTTTCATCTAAAAATTCATTTGCATAACCCTTCTAAAGAAATCCAGATCTTTTCACTTGCAGACGTGGGGTGGAGGTGTACGGTGGTGGTCGTGGAGGTGAGAGAGAGTCGAGTTGCAGGTTGGTGGTTTCTGGCCACCTAGTTACAAAGTTGCAGCGGCTTATGGCGGCGGCGATAGGGCGTGGAGCAGTGGTGGTGAGGCTTTGATGGCAGCGGTAGTTCAGGTGGTGGTGGGTTTGTGGGGGTGGTGGGTTTCAAGTCGGCGATGGGCGGCGGCGGAGTTGTGGTGGTGGTGGGTTTCTAGTCGGCGATGAGCGGTGTTGTGGTGGTGGTGGGTTTTGACGTCGACGACAGTGAGGGGGTGAGCAATGACATTGATGGTGACAGCAGCCGGTAACCCCTCAGATCAAGACTCAGTTTTCCTTTTTTCTTCATGGGTTTGGTGGTGGTGGAGAGGGTTTGAGCAATGACGTTGATGGTGATGACGGCAGCCGGCCGGCGTCGGAGCTGCACCGGCGACGACTGCAGTAGAGGTGAGTGTGTTTGGTTCAAGTTTGGCTTAGATTTCGTGCTCAGATTCTGATGTGGTTTGAGTTTTGGTTCGGGTTAGGTTCGGGTTCACTTCAGATTTTGTCGGGTTTTCGGCTCGGTTTCGGGTCTCGGTCAAAGTTGGTCAGCCGCGGTTCGGGTGTGGTTCGACGGGTCAGATTGAATTTAAGTTTAAATTTTTTTTTTATTTCTCTGTTAATATAGTATTAAGTTACTTTAATTAGTTCTTACTTCTTACAGTTCTTTGCAATACTTTTCTTATTTGATCCTGATTATATGCATGTGTGTGTGTGTGAATGTGTAACATATTGTACAATCAAGAATCTTATTCTTTCTTTTTTGTTTGCAGTTTCCTTTCAGCTTTATGACCTCAAGCAGCAAGGTTTCATAGAGAGGCAAGAAGTGAAATTTTTTTAGTAGACGAAAACACTGCGTTTTAGCGATTTTTATTACAAGAACCTGGAATTTGGTTAATGTTTAACATCTAAAATACTCTTCTCTGGAATTTGATTAGAAATTTGTTATGTTTTAACATTTTGACGAAAACTATGTATATTGATAATTGTGATTGGTTTATTGTTGTATTTAAAAAAAAATCGACACTTAGTTGTCGGGATTGTCCAAAAACAGAGGAAACTCTGCCCCGATTTTCGAAAAATCCGTTATACGTAAACTTAAAACGTAAAAATTTTAACGTAAAACGTAAAACTATAAAAATTTTACGTAAAACGTAAACTATAAAATTTTTACGTAAAACGTAAACTTTTATCTAAAAACTTTTTAATGTAAAACGTAAACTTAAATCGTAAAACGTAAACTTTTTAACGTAAAACATAAAACGTAAACGTTTTAACGTAAAACGTAAATGTTTTAACGTAAAACGTAAAAACGTAAACTTTTTGACATAAAACGTAAAACGTAAACCGTAAACTTTTTAAAGTAAAACGTAAAATCTAACCTTTTTAACGTAAAATGTAAAACGAAAACTTTTATGTAAAAACTTTTTAACGTAAAACGTAAAAAAAAAAATTGATGTACCTTGTAGAACGTAAAACGTAAACTTTAAACGTAAAACGTAAAACGTAAAACGTAAACCGTAAACTTCTATGTAAAACGTAAAACGACGCGCGACAACGGGGCGTAAAAAAATGGCTCTTTAAAAACCACTTGATAAAACGGCGCGCAAATAAGGGGCGTGAATATGGGGCGTAAAAATGGCGCGTTAAAACGGGACGTAAAAAAACGGCGCGGTATAAAACGGCGCGTAAAACTGGGCATAAAAACAGCGCATAAAAACATGGTCGCAAAAAACGGCGTGAAAAAACGGGGCGTCTACCGGGTCGTAAAAAAACGCACGTAAAAAACGGGGGCGTAAAAAAACGGCGTGTAATACGGATCGTAAAAACGGCGCGTAAAACGGGCCGTATAAACGGCGCGTAAAAACGAGTCGTAAAAAAACATAGATTTTGATGACGATGGCGCGGCAAGGACGGCGGAGGGTAGGGTTTTTAAACCGTAAACTTGTTAACGTAAACCGTAAACTTTTTATCGTTTAAACGTAAAAACGTGAAGCGTAAAAAGGTTAAGTAAATTTTTTCGTAAGTTTTACGTAAAACGTAAAAAGTTTTTCGTAAGTTTTACGTAAACTTTTTCGAAATTTTTTTCGTAAGTTTTACGTAAATTTTTTCGTAAGTTTTTCGTAAAACGTAAAAAGTTTTACGTAAAACCTAAAAAGTTTTACGTAAAACGTAAAAAGTTTAACGTAAAACGTGAAAATTTTAACGTAAAACGTAAAAACTTTTACATAAAACGTAAAAAGTTTAAATTTTTAACGTAAAATGTAAAAGTTTTACGTAAAACGTAAAAAGTTTTACGTAAAACGTAAAACGTAAAAAGTTTTTCGTAAAACGTAAAAAGTTTTACGTAAAACGTAAAAAGTTTTACGTAAAACGTAAAAAGTTTAACGTAAAACGTAAAAACTTTTACGTAAAACGTAAAAAGTTTAAATTTTTAACGCAAAACGTAAAAAGTGTACAAAAAGTGGCGCGTTAAAAAAAGTGAAAAAAACGACGCGTTTAAAACGGCGTGTAAAAAAACGACGCATTAAAAAACGTGGAGAAACGGCGCGTTTTAAAAAAAACGACGCTTGAGAAAAACGGCGCGTAAAAACGCGTAAAAAACGGCGCGTTAAAAAACTTCGGAAAAACGGCGCATTAAAAAATTTAAAAAAAAGGCACATTAAAAAACTTCGGAAAACGGCGCGTTAAAACGGCGTGTAAAAAATTTGGCGCGTTAAAAAACGTGGAAAAACGGCGCGTTTAAAAAAACGACGCTTGAAAAAAACGGCGCGTTAAAAAACTTCGAAAAAACGGCGCGTAAAAAACGTGTAAAAAACCGCGTGTTAAAAAACGCCGATTGAGAAAAACGACGACTTAAAAAAACGGCGCGTAAAAACGGCGCGTTAAAAAAACGCCGATTGAGAAAAACGACGCCTTTAAAAAACGGCGCGTTAAAACGACGCGAAAAAACGACGCGTGGAAAACGGCGCGTGAAAAACGGCGCGTAAAAAACGGCGCGTGAAAAACGGCGCGTAAAAAACGGCGTTAAAAAACGTCGCGTTAAAAAACAGCGTTAATAAACCGCGTTAAAAAACGGCGCGTTAAAAAATCGATGCGTTAAAAACGGCGCGTTTAAAAAAACGCCGATTGAGAACGGCGCGTTAAAAACGGCGCGTTAAAAAACGGCGTTAAAAAACGGCGCGCTTAAAAACGGCGCGTTAAAAACGGCGCGTTAGAAACGGTGTGTTAAAAAACGCCGATTGAGAAAAACGACGCCTTAAAAAACGGCGCGTAAAAACGGCGGGTGAAAAACGGCGCGTAAAAAACGGCGGTAAAAACGGCGCGTTAAAAAACAGCCTTAAAACGGCGCGTTACGCTTGAAAAACGGCGCGTAAAAAAACGGCGCGTTAAAAAACGGCGTAAAAAACGGCGCGTCAAAAAAACGTAAAAAGTTTAACCTAAAACTTAAATTGTAAAAAGTATAAAAATCTTTTAAAAAAAATCTGAATTTAAAAATGTTTTTAATAAAGAAATTATGTTTCAAAAATAAAAGTAATAAAAAGTAATTAATAAATAGGACAAAAAAGGTAATTTAAAATTAATATACATAAAAAGACAAAATAGAGTTATTTTACTTAAATACCCTTTTGGATTATAATATTAAAGACATAATAAGACAAAAAGCTTTTAATATTAATATTAACTACTTTTAATCACATCCATCCATCTAGTTGATCTAAGGGCTATAAAGTGGTTCTTATAGTTTTTACGATTAGAGGTGGTTTTCATTTTAGCGATCCCCTATATATATATATATATATATATATATATATATATATATATATATATATATATATATATATATATATATCAACCCTATATAAATATATATAAATAGTAAAGTTGTGTTACAATATTTTTCCAAATTTCGCCTTGAATTTTGGAAAACCTTTGAGTTTTATTTTAACACTTTTTCAACCATAAAACTCTCGCAGTCTCACGTTAACATTAATAATGTATCTATTGGTTTTAAGATATAAAAAAAAAACTTGAAAGTAAATAAAAAATTTAAACGCCAACGTAGGTAAAAGATACAAAGGAAAAGGAAAAGTTAAAGGAAAAGTTAAGGTTCAAAAATGTGAAATGTTAAAAACGTTTTGTCATGTCACTGTAAAAAAAGTTATAAACAGTAGACGTATGTTACACTATATTTCCTAATTTGGCCTTGATTTTTGAAAACTAATAGATTTAATTTTAACCTTCTTCAACTATAAAACTCTCACGCTGTGCTTAGTCTTAAGTTGATAGAAAAATTAATGTTTGTGTAACCTCATGTGCATGTTTAATCATGCCGATCTCTAAATCAAATCATACAACTTTGAACCACAAATCTAATAGACTCAGAATCAAACAACCTTCAGAGGTATGGTCCCAAGTCCATGCACACATGGCAAGTACCATACCACTTTTATCTAACATGGCGCCTACATCAGCAGAGCATATCCAGAAACTCGCATGTGACACCAAAGATGCTCCTTCAGACAAAAAGGACAATACGTGTCACCAATGATTGGACGCCACCCGTACCTGCAACATAATCCTGGGACAGGCCGACGGCCGCTGATATAATTCTCCTATCTGCGCAAATAACAACGCGCCACGTCATCCACTACTCTGGGTACACCAGAGGAGACCAAAAGGATATTCCTCTTAGTCCGACAGCTGGCATCCTGTAGCAGCTGGCAAGACCTTTCCTTCCTCCTTCATCCTTCGGCTATAAATAGGACACTCCTCCTTCAGGTTTAACATTCGGCTCTCTCTATATTTCACCTACAACACACACTATTCTCCTCAGAACAATACTTATTCTCACGCCGGAGGGTGGTCACAAGGAGAACCCCCCTATTCCCCTCTTTGTGGCGAGTCACCGGTGTTCTGTTTTGCAGGAACCCAACAATCGGTGAGTGGAGAAGGAGATTGAACCCAGAATCACCAGACGACCCAGCTAGTTAGCCTATGTGTTAACCAGTGTTTTATCATTGGCGCCCACCGCATCTTTTTGCAAACCACTTTCATCTCTTTTCTGTTCAAAACACTCTCTGAATGGTTGAACAAAACCCTTCTTTTCACGTAGACGGAGAAAGCTCTTCCTTTGAGTTGCATACGGACACCGCTCACATCCAAGGCACCAAAGGAACGGGACCGTCAGAGAGGAACAAGTGAACAATGAAATACTTGATCTCTTTGGAAGCACTTCCAGAGTTATCAACCAAACCACAACCGGAGCTAACAACCAAACACCCCCTGGAGTCATCAACCAAACAACTCCAGGAGTCCAAACGCCAAACCATGGTGCTGGTCCTTCAGCATCATCGGCTTAGGCACAGTTAAACTTCTCAGCTATCTTAGGGCTACCTGAAGGAGAAACTCTGGCCTCCTGGTATGCCAAACAAACAGCATCTTTAAACTTGGTCTATGCGCAGTTGAGCGCACAATAAGCACTGCTGCAGGCACAAGCCGCTCCATCCGCTTTCGTTACTCCACCTCAAAGACCACCAAGTACCCAAATTCCGCAACAAACACATGCGCATGGGCACGCGCGGAACCAACAACATGAGAAATTATCCACCATTAGGAGACAAAGCGTGCACGACACGCGCGACACCTATGGTGAAACAGAAAGAAACTATGAGCAGCACACTTACCAACAATAGAGACCGTTGCACAATTGTTTAGGTCCGCGCAACATAAACAATGAATGGGAGAGTTACAATGAAGAAGATGACTCAACTTATAAGAAAGGAGAAAGCACTGTCTTCATCAGGTTACCACCAAATCATGAGGCGTATAGACCCCGCGCATGCGTGGGGTACAACCCAAATGCTGAGTACGATTACACCTTAAGCTATCGTCCTGAAGGTATAGTTGAGAAATCAAAGTTCATCAGAGAAATTGCAACAACTCCGATTGACAAGACAAATTTACCACAAAATGTGGGAAAGTACAATGGCCTAATAGATCCTGATGACCACCTTCAAGTCTTCACTGGCACAGGGGTAGTAGGTGGTTGGTCATTGCCCACTTGGTGTCATCTGTTTGTGCAAACCTTCGTTGGCGCAGCACGCGCATGGTTTTACAGTTTACCACAAGGAAGGATCAAGTCCTGGATGGACTTTCAAAACAAGTTTCTAGCACACTTTTTCCAACAGTGCAGGCACACCAGAGATCCGACAGATTGTTTAAACATATGGAGAAAAGATCATGAAAGTATCGAAGACTTTATCACCAGATACAACAAGGAATGTTTGGAAATAGGAGATGTTGGGAAAAAGATGATGCGCGCGCATTTCATGAGAGCTGTTAAATGTGACGATCTAATCAAAAGAGTCAAAGGCAGAGATGGGGGTCCTAAAGATTGGGATACTTTCATCGAAGCAGCAAAAACTATTGCAAGAACCGACAAACAGCTGACCGGCGACGACAGCCATTAGTATAACTATAGTCAGCATGCCAACGATATACGCAACAAGAAGGGTAAGGGTCAACCCTGGAAGGCATCTGGCTATAAAGAAAGAAGTCCACCAGCTGAGGACACACACGCGACCATCAATCAAATCAGCTATCGCAAAGAAGTCAAGAAACAAAATAGAGAAAAACAATGGACACCTCTGACAAAAACCCCTTCTGAAGTCTTGTCAACTGAAAACCATCAATTTAAAGCTCCATTGCAGATGCGAAACAAAAGAGGGCAAGACCTGAATCTCTTTTGTGAATTCCACAAAGATACAGGCCATCTGACAGATGACTGTATTAGCTTAAGGCAGGAGATAGAACGAGCTTTGAAAGGTGGCAAGCTCACTCATCTGATCAAAGGGGGGAAAAAGAGACAATCGTCAGATCCAGAGAAGAGAAGAGGGTCCAGATAACAAGAAACTTCGAAAGCTGGAAACACACATGATTCAAGGGGGTCAGAGAAGACCCAGGAAAAATTACAACAAACGCGCCTAGGATGACTCCTGGCGCGAGAGGAAAGTTGTCCCCCCAGTAGTACGAGGTGGTCTAAGGGAGAGAAGACCCATTGTCATTTCTGGTGTATTTGGCCACTACCAGACTGATTACATTTTTATAGACCCAGGAAGCACCACGGACATCATATACGAGCAATGTTTCAACCAACTGGACAAAGAAGATAAGGCACGCTTAGAGTAGTGGACTACCCACTCACTGCTTTCTGCAACGAAGCTGTTTTCCCTCTTGGCCAGATATCTTTCCCGGTGCTACTTTCTGATGGGAAGAATTCAAGGACGGAAGAAGTCATGTTCATGGTTTTACCAGGAAATTCAAGGCACGATATTCTTTTGGGAAGGGAGTCCCAAGGAGACTTCAGCATGATCTGTTCAGGGCCACACTCAGCAGTTGGGTTCCCAACAGAGACAGGGATAGCCATAATCTATGCAAGCAAAGAGGTTCTTGTAACCAATGAAGTTAGACCCTGCAAAGTCAAGTAAGCCCACCCCGCGCGCAGAACCAGAAAAGTGGATTCTAAACAGAAAGTATCTAGAGCAAACAACCACTTTGGGTCTAGCAATGTCAGAAATTACACGCGCATCGCAAAAAAAGTTGTTCAAAAATATGGATGTGTTCGCCTGGACACCAGCCGATATGGTCGGCGTTGCACGACATATAGTAGAACACAGATTGAACTTTGCTGAAAATGCCAAACCCGTGGTACACACCAAGCGCCATCTAGGGGATATAAAACACGAAGCCATGCAAGAACAAATTACAGAGCTGCTCAACGCTGGCATCATCAGAGAAGTGCGATACCAAACCTAGGTTGCCAGCCCAGTAATGGTGCCAAAAGGAAATGGTGGCTAGAGAATGTGTGTAGATTACAAAGACGTGAACAAAGCTTGCCCGCGTGATTGTTACGCTTTACCTGAGATCGATGAGAAGATTGATTCACTGGCATCTTTCTGATGGAAATGTTTTCTCGACTGTTATAAGGGATACCATCAAGTGCAGATGGCAATCCAAGATGAAGACAAGACAACATTCCATACGCCAACAGGGTTGTATTGTTACACAAAAATGCCCTTTGGATTAAAGAATGCAGGAGCAACATCTCAAAGGCTAATGAACGAAACGTTTAGTGATGCCATCGGAAAGTACATTGAAGTCTACATGGATGATTTAGTTATCATGAGCAAGGAAGAAGATTTGATGTTGGTAAACATTCAGAAGACGTTTGACACACTGCGAGGGGTAAACATCAAGCTGAACCCAGCAAAGTGCTCCTTTGGAATGGAAGAAGGGAAATTCTTGGGTTTCATCGTCACCAAAGATGGGTTCAAGGTCAATCCCGAAAAAGTGCAAGCAATAGAGCGAATGCCTTCCCCATCCACGATAAAAGAAATGCAGAAACTAGCAGGACGTTTAGCAGCACTAAACTGCTTCCTCGCTAATCATGCAACAAAGTCTTTTCCATTTATCAAGACCCTTTGTAATTGTCTGAAGAAAAACCAATTCATGTGGACTCCAGAAGCAGAACTTGCATTCAAGGAAATGAAAGACTGTTTGATACGCCTACCAACATTAACAGCCCCAATGAAAGATGAGCCATTGGTCATGTACCTATCAGCATCGGAGAAGGCAGTGGGGGCAGTTCATTTGGTCGACCGACAAGGCGTACAGACACCAGTGTATTACGTCAGCCGCACTTTGAATGGCCCAGAAACAAGGTATTCTATCATGGAAAAGCTGTTCCTAGCACTGATCCATGCATCTAGAAGGTTACGCAGGTATTTCGCCAATCATGTTATCCATGTCCTGAAAAATTACAACATTGGCAATATTCTAGCAAGACTAGAAATATCAGGAAGGTTAGTGATGTGCGTAAGTGTGTATATGTTTTAGGTATATACTTTAAGCCCTTTTTACACTTTTTAGCCAAGTTTTAAATTTATAAAACACGATATTTACTAACACTAAACACACATATGGGCAAGTGCACCCATCGTGGACGTAGTATAGTGTTGGTAAGATACCGAGGTCGTCCAAGGACACAAGAGCTTTTAGTACCGGTTTATCCTCAACGTCTAATCAATCAAAATGTTAGAAAAAGGTTTTTAAACTAAGAAAATAAAACTAACTAAAATGCTGAAAAATAAAATAAAAATAAAACAGATAGACAAGATGAATCACTTGGATCCGACTCGTGTGTAGTGTAACCTTTGATTATTTTCGCACTTTTGCACTTATTTAAGAGATTATCTTAGTTATTGTAGTAGGCCCCTCTTTTGAAGGCGACGTTACCCTCAACCCAGTAGTTTGAGTCAGCAAGGATACAATCCTAAAGGGTCGGATTATTGAAAGATAATTAATCAAGTTATTAATGCATAATGTGGTAGGCCCCTCTTTTGAAGGCGACGTTACCCTAGGCTAAGTAGTCTGAGCAGGGATACAGTCCTAAGTAGCCGGGTTAAAGTTTTAATATAGTTTAACTTATGAGGGGATCAAAGAGTTTGGACCCCCGCCATCCAATAACTTTGGGTATTGAAGGAGGTCCTACTAAATTTGACCCAGGTCCTTTACAGGATCTATACACTGAACAATGGCAAGACTCTTACCAAACCATTCTCTTAACCCCCGACCAGGTAGCCAACATACCTCCATATAGACCGTGTAGATATGAATGGTGAAAATCTTTTATTTTATATAGACAGTAAAATAATGCCAAGACACCACAGACAAACGATAAGGAAGAATCACCTTCAACATAAGAAACTAGTAATTAAAGTCATTAATACAGAACCAATTAAAAAGTGCAAAAGATTAAAAATAAAAAGTATTACACTAAACACTTGTCTTCACCAAGTGATGTAAGAGACTTAGACTGCGGGGTATGGGGCGGGGGTTTGGGCGTGGGTGGGCTAAAAACGCCCTAGCCACCACCCCGGGTGGGCATGGGTTTGGGCGTGGCCCTTGGGGCATGGGTTTCAAGCCGGGCGTGGGGCGGTCTGGCCAAGCTGACATGGCGGGCTCTAATTGGACAAACCAAAAGAAGCCGTTGGGCTAGCCGTTGGCCAACGGCTATTTAAAAAAAAAACAAATACAATTTAATTTTTCCACTATAAAACCTCACAATTTCTTCCATTTTTTTACCACATTCATCTTCAATTCTCCATCTACAAAACGAAAAAAATGCATCCTCATAACCGTCCTTTTGACCCGAACAACCCGTATGCATACCAAGAAAATAATCCTAGCCCACCACCCACTCGTCCAATGGCTCGTCCATTTTTCATACACTCTTCTATGCCCGACATGGCGGGTTATGCATCGTATATCGGGAATCGTGTGTTTACTAACTTCCCACACACCGACGATTCGATACCTACCCCGTTTACATAATCGCCCATCGACCTTTCACCAACCTCCATCGACCTTTCACAAAACGAAACCGTCCCCGAAACTCAACCACCCAACGATGGTCCTTCCGCACCCCAACCCATAAAAAAGAGAAGCCATAAGAAAAAAACCGAGGCGGATAAAGCACTTGAAACCATCAAGCGAAAACAACTAAAATGGACCGTTCCTGAAGAACTTGCATTGGCGAGGGTTGGTTTCAACAATCTCAACATTCAACTTTAGGTATTCTTAAACTTTGTTTTTATTGATGTTTTTTTCATATAACTTTGTAATATATTAAATTTTGTTTTTATAAAAACAGGAAATTCTCAACATCGAACCTATTTGTGGCAAGGGGTTAGTAAAATATTCCATGAAGAATTGGGAAAAGAGGTTTATCGTGAAAACGATAGCTTATCCTCGAAGTGGACCGAGATAAGCACCCAACTTACAAAAAATAGTGGTTTTTTAAATAAAGCAAAACAAAACCCAAAAAGTGGTGAAACCGAAGCCGACATTGTGACGAATGCATTGCTTCAATTCAAGACAAATGTGGGGACCGACTTCCGTTTCATGCATTGTTGGGAGATTTGTAAGTTTCATCCAAAGTGGGCGAATATCCCCAGTGGTAGCGAAAGCAACACGTCTTCCAAAAGGTCGAGGGCCTCGTCCCAATCTGATGCACAAGATCAAGAGATTGAGGACCTTTTTGATGATTCGCCAAGCCCAAACCGGCCTGAGTATGGAAGAGATGCCACAAAAAGGCGTGCTCAAAAATCAAGATCTGCTACGGCATCACCTTCAGCTGGGAGTTCGCTCTTGCATAGAGGAATATACAGCGACCAGTTGGATGCCATTTCATCCAAGATGGATACATTCAACGTCTTCCAACAACAAAGGGTCGAAATTCGGAAGAGCAAAGAAGCTAGAGATGCCGCTAGAGAAGCCGAGAGACAAAGACGGGAGGATTTGAAAATTCTATCCCAGCCGATTGATCACCTAAAGGGTGACGAGTTGGAAATAGTCTTGGAGATGAGAGAAGAGATAAAAAACAAATATAAACGTTAGGAAATTTTTTTATGTAATTTTTTTTTATGTAATTTTCTTTAATTTTTATGTAATTTTCTTTAATTACAAAGAGCCCAAAGAGCCCAGCCGGGTCAGCCCAGCGAAGCCCACCAAACCCACGCCCCCAAACCCCCGCCCCACCATACCCTGTTTTAATGTGGGTCGCCCCATGTCTGCCACCCTAGCCACGTGTCATCAAATGCCCCAACCCAAGCCCAACCCCCGCCCCACCATACCCCGTAGTCTTAGGCAAACATGGCCTTTGATTGTCAAGAACTCTTACGGTCAATCTTGGATCCCGAGACGACTTACACACTCTATGATGGACAATGGATGATGGTGGTGGTGGATGATGGTGGTGTGGTGGTGGTGGGTGGTGGGTGAAGTGTGAGAGAGGTGGTGTGCCAAGGGATGAGTTGCAAGAGCTCCAAACACTCCTATTTATAGGCTGAACAAAAGCTCGGGCACGGCCCCGTGTCCGCCGCGCACGGCCCCGTGTCCATCTGACTCTCTCTCTTCATTAATTGCAATTCGCAATTTCAATAAATGCGTCTGTAGGGAATTGACCACGCCCCCGTGTCCGCTGGGCACGGCCCCGTGGTAGGCAACAGAAGCTTCTATGACTTTGTCTTTTCTACTGCCACTTGGGCACGGCCTCGTGCTCACTGAGCACGGGGCGTGTTCAGTCTTCTGTCTTCTTTGTTTTGCTTGGGAAGA
Organism: Helianthus annuus; assembly: GCF_002127325.2. NCBI lineage: Eukaryota > Viridiplantae > Streptophyta > Magnoliopsida > Asterales > Asteraceae > Helianthus > Helianthus annuus. The sequence goes on along the minus strand of NC_035440.2, from coordinate 76,343,979 downwards.
TGCTGTCGGGAGGTCGGGCATGCCACTTTTGTTCCTTTTCTTGTATTTATGTTAGATTTAGCTGTCTTTTTGCTTCTTTTGTTCATTTGAGCTCATTTAATCGTGAAAATACAAAAGGAAAACAAAAGCATACTTTTTCCAACATTAGTACTAAAAAGGGCTAGTTTTATGCCACAATTGATGTAATTTATATGTTGCATTTTGTGCACATCAAATACCCCCACACTTGAATCTTTGCTTGTCCTCAAGCAAAACTCTTTATAATGTGGCTTTTTCACTCCCAAATGGAATGGGTAGAAGAGAAGGTTTTTGAGCTTGTCATAGAGTATCGGGATTTCCAAGATTCTTTATTTAGGTTTTATTTTTATTTATTTACAATCCTATTCGTCATGATTTATTAAAAACGTTTCATAAAATAAATTACTTATTAAGGCATAACATACCTTTTTAAAATTTCATTTATATACAAGTTCACATACCTCACGGGGAATCACTCAACACTCGGCCGAAGGTGTATTTTTAGTAAATCACTCGAGAGCGGCATGGAACTTACTCCTACCATAAGCATGCCAAGCAATCAATCCTCCTCCTTTTTAACTATATACCTTTGTAAATATCAAGAGGATTTTTTGGGTGAAGGGTTAGGCTTGGGCTAAAGGTGGGTGGTTGGGTTAGTGGTTAGTAAAAGGGCGAAAAAGGTAACAAACGTCGATTTTTTGAAAGACTTTTTATTTTTCACATTTTTATTTCATTTTGATGAACCATTTGTTTCAAACAAATTTATTTTTGATGGACTTGTTTGTTTATTTGGTTTCATCAAAATACATATTATTATTATTATTATTATTATTTTTTTTTCAAGTCATAAGAAAACCGAACGTTGTTACTAAAAGAAAGGGTTAAAATAGAAAGGTTTAGGTGGGTAAAAAGGGTGATTTGTTTTGGGTTAAGAAATGGAAAGGTTTAGGCTCAAAGGGGTTAACTAGGGGGATTTTGGGTAGGTGGTAAAAAAATGAAAAATAATGGTGTAGAAAGAAAAAAAAAGTTAGTCTAATGCCTCCATCATTTACTTACTTGGGTTTAAGTTGGTAAGGACCGGGAATGTATTGTCGTGGCAAGTTCTAGAGTTGTACAAACCAAGCGGCTATTCACACAAGAAACGAAAAATGAGCATTTAGTGTAAAGATATGTATTTGTATGCTCGATAAAGGTTTAAAACTCACTTTTGTGGGAAAAGTTTTTTTTATGTGATCAAGTATATATAATCAAATATTTACTAAGCTTGTCATGCCGTTTCATAATTTTCTTATGTTGGTTCTTTTTATCACGACGCTATCGGTTGTAAACTTTCAAAAATATAACCTTGTTAGAACTTGAATTCCCAACTTAAACTTAGACAAGTAAAAAAGAAAAATGAAAATTTTTGAAAAAAAATTGGGGTGATTAGCGGTTCCAATAGAGTTTTGTGTAAGACTTGTTATTAGGACTTGCAAGATTCAAGGTTTTAGCATCCCCCCACACTTAAATTACACATTGTCCTCAGTGTGTTCCAAAAATAAGTTTTTAGGTTGATTGAATGTGTAAAAGGGTGTTGAAAGCAAAATTTTATGTTACTGGCATCTTGGACACGGCCCCGTGGTGACTGGGCACGGCCCCGTGTTCAGGTGCCAGTGACAAAAATTAATAAAGAGAAACAGAAGCGTGGACACGGGGGCGTGTTCAGTGAACACGGCCCGTGTCTAGTTACCTGAACTGGGCGATTTTCTGCAGATTGTTCAGCACGGGGCCGTGTTGGGCGGACACGGCCCGTGCTGAACTTACTCTAATGAAGAATTTGTTGTCGGATGGCCCTGTTTTCGTGTATGGGGTGATGTTTCTCATTTCCCTTGTTATCCTTCACCATCCTGAGTGTGTTTTATTTATTACAACATCATCCAAACCTTAAAACCATCATTTCATTAAAAACCATCATAGAGAGAATTACATTATCCTAAAATGCTAGTAAGTTAGATAAGTAAGCACAAGAAGCTTAAACCAAGGAGTTCTAGCCTACAAGTTATTTTAATTAGCAAAATTTCCGAGAAGATAATATTCTCGCTTGGATGCGGCTTCATAGAACTCCTTCCTCCGGGCATGGACTCCTCATATGTCGGCGAGCCACTCCTCTATCTCCCTTGGGAGGAGGAAGGAGTGCTCGTTGGCGTCGGTTTGAGGAGGTGGAACTTCCACCGGGACTTCTTGTAGATTTTCAATGGGAGGTTCCGCCGGAATGTCATCCCACCCGGTAGGGTTGTTAACTCCAAGTGCTAGGTTCCAATCCTCTTGAGGGAGGACGGGTTCCATGGGAGGTGTTACAAGAATATTTAACCTCTGGTGCAAGAGGTTAATTTCTTGAAAACTATTTTCCAGCCCCACCGTAAGATAGTTTATACGGTCTATTAGGACCTCCTCTACCGAAGTCATTTCATCGAGAGCTTCCCGTAGTGCCATGACGTAGTGTACAAGGGTAGCTTCAATGGAAGGCCTTCTCCCTCTTCGACTGTTTCTTGAATGCACGGAAGACGTTCCACTGTTTTCACTTGACATTCTACGAAAATAAACTAGAAATAGCTTATTTTAATGAAGCAGTACTATGGACACGGCCCCGTGCTCAACGAGCACGGCCCCGTGTTCACCTTTCTGCAGAATTTTGAAACAAGGAATCTTGAAGTTTTAAGTTATTTTTCTAATTTGTGAAGCCCCTTTGAACAATAATAACTTAAAACAGTGTTATACAACTTATTTTTAACAAGATTCTTTGAACAAAACTCAACAATCCTTGCAATAAAGCTTGAAATCTCAAGCTTTAATGGAGGTTTTTGGAGAAAGATGAAGAAGAAGGAAATGGATAAAAGAGGAAAGGACAAGATGGTTGTTGGAACCTTCTTTTAGAACATACCTAGGATGGTAGGAGAGAAGATCCCTTCAAATCTCTGTCCCTGGATGGTCCAAATGTGCAGGATTCTTGGCTGCATTTATAGAAAATGACAGCGCGCTGGACACGGCCCTGTGTCGGCTGGACACGGCCCCGTGTGCAGGAAAGATCCTGACACAGTTTGTCCGTATTCTGACATAAAGTTAGAAAGGAATCTTTTGGTGGACACGGGGGCGTGTTGGCTGGGCACGGCCCCGTGTCGAAAGGCTGATTATGAAGTTTGTCTATTTTCAAGGAACTTATCCGGATCGGGCGGTTCCTTACTGGATGGAACAACCCCAAAGTGCCTAAGATAACTTAAATGGTCTAGATTAAGACGAGAACGCAAGAGGTTGTCGGTGAGGGTGATTCCTATGCTAAATGTAGGTGGACAAGTCCAACCCTTTTCCGGGCTCTCGTTAAAGAATGTGTATGCCGAATCGCTCAGGTCTATGTATGCATCGAACGAAGTCGATGGGTAGTCCTTCACGGCACAATCGGCACAGGGACGACTATCGTCCAAGTCTTCGCTAGAGTTGAAGGTATTATTGGGAGCAACGAGGTTGTTTGAATGCGACCCCAACACTTCTTCTTGGTCATCGCCTTGAGATGAAATCCATCTTAAATTCTTTTAACCAATTAAGAATCAGATCTTCTAGTTGAAATAGTTCATCAAGAAGCATTTCTCCTAAAATATCTGGCTAGGCGCATTCGAGGGAGAGATAAGGATTATTTTTACTTTCGCCCCTCTTAAGGCTACAAGCAAACGATTGGTCCATATAGTGGGGCTTATAATTTAGAAAATAGCATTCTAATTCTTTATGACCGCCTCCACATAATTGACACCACATACCATAAGAGTGACGAAAGTAAAAAAGATCATTATCACTCATTTTTGTGTCAGAAATTACCAGCCGTCAGGATCTTACGGTTCTGTTTTCAGTAACTGAATCTTGGGCACGGGGGCGTGTTGGGTGGGCACGGCCCCGTGTTCAGCTTACTGTCTGACTTAAAACAAGATTGCCAGTTCCAATGATTGGGCACGGGGCGTGTTCAGCGGGCACGACCCATGTTGAGTTCTGCAGAAGCTGAAAAATTAAGAAAATCCTAAAAAAATAAAAAGAAAATAGAAAAAATGATTAGGCTGTTGATTCCTAACTTTTTTAAAATCCTTGTGTCCCCGGCAACGACGCCAAAAACTTGATGTGCGTAAGTGTGTATATGTTTTAGGTATATATATATTAAACCCTTTTTTACACTTTTTAGCCAAGTTTTAAATTTATAAAACATGATATTTACTAACACTAAACACACATATGGGCAAGTGCACCCATCGTGGACGTAGTATAGTGTTGGTAAGATACCGAGGTCGTCCAAGGACACAAGAGCTTTTAGTACCGGTTTATCCTCAACGCCTAATCAATCAAAATGTTAGAAAAAGGTTTTTAAACTAAGAAAATAAAACTAACTAAAATGCTGAAAAATAAAATAAAAATAAAACAGATAGACAAGATGAATCACTTGGATCCGACTCGTGTGTAGTGTAACCTTTGATTATTTTCGCACTTATTTAGGAGATTATCTTAGTTATTGTAGTAGTCCCCTCTTTTGAAGGCGACGTTACCCTCAACCCAGTAGTTTGAGTCAGCAAGGATACAATCCTAAAGGGTCGGATTATTGAAAGATAATTAATTAAGTTATTAATGCATAATGTGGTAGGCCCCTCTTTTGAAGGCGACGTTACCCTCGGCTAAGTAGTCTGAGTCAGCAGGGATACAGTCCTAAGTAGCCGGGTTAAAGTTTTAATAGTAGTTTAACTTATGAGGGGATCAAAGAGTTTGGACCTCCGCCATCCAATACCTTTGGGTATTGAAGGTGGTCCTACTAAATTTGACCCAGGTCCTTTACAGGATATATACACGGAACAATGGCAAGACTCTTACCAAACCGTTCCCTTAACCCCCGACCAGGTAGCCAACATACCTCCATATAGACCGTGGAGATATGAATGGTGAAAATCTTTTATTTTATATAGACAGGAAAATAATGCCAAGACACCATGGACAAACGATAAGGAAGAATCACCTTCAATATAAGAAACTAGTAATTAAAGTCAATAATACAAAACCAATTAAAAAGTGCAAAAGATTAAAAATAAAAAGTATTACACTAAACACTTGTCTTCACCAAGTGATGTAAGAGACTTAGGCAAACATGGCCTTTGATTGTCAAGAACTCTTACGATCAATCTTGGATCCCGAGACGACTTACACACTCTATGATGGACAATGGATGATGGTGGTGGATGATGGTGTTGTGGTGGTGGTGGGTGGTGGGTGAAGTGTGAGAGAGGTGGTGTGCCAAGGGATGAGTTGCAAGAGCTCCAAACACTCCTATTTATAGGCTGAACAAAAGCTCGGGCACGATCCCGTGTCCATCTGACTCTCTCTCTTCATTAATTGCAATTCGCAATTTCAATAAATGCGTCTGCAGGGAGTTGACCACGCCCCCGTGTCCGCTGGGCACGGCCCCGTGGTGGGCAACGGAAGCTTCTATGACTTTGTCTTTTCTGCTGCCACTTGGGCACGGCCTCGTGCTCACTGAGCACGAGGCGTGTTCAGTCTTCTGTCTTCTTTGTTTTGCTTGGGAAGATGCTGTCGGGAGGTCGGGCATGCCACTTTTGTTCCTTTTCTTGTATTTATGTTAGATTTAGCTGTCTTTTTGCTTCTTTTGTTCATTTGAGCTCATTTAATCGTGAAAATACAAAAGGAAAACAAAAGCATACTTTTTCCAATATTAGTACTAAAAAAGGGTTAGTTTTATGCCACAATTGATGTATTTTATATGTTGCATTTTGTGCACATCAAATACCCCCACACTTGAATCTTTGCTTGTCCTCAAGCAAAACTCTTTATAATGTGGCTTTTTCACTCCCAAATGGAATGGGTAGAAGAGAAGGTTTTTGGGCTTGTCATAGAGTGTCGGGATTTCCAAGAGTCTTTATTTAGGTTTTATTTTTATTTATTTACAGTCTTATTCGTCATGATTTATTAAAAACGTTTCATAAAATAAATTACTTATTAGGGCATAACATACCTTTTTAAAATTTCATTTATATACAAGTTCACATACCTCACGGGGAATCACTCAACACTCGGCCGAAGGTGTATTTTTAGTGAATCACTCGAGAGCGGCATGGAACTTACTCCTACCATAAGGTTGCCAAGCAATCAATCCTCCTCCTTTTTAACTATATATCTTTGTAAATATCAAGAGGATTTTTTGGGTGAAGGTTAGGCTTGGGCTAAAGGTGGGTGGTTGGGTTAGTGGTTAGTAAAAGGGAGAAAAGCGTAACAAACGTCGATTTTTTGAAAGACTTTTTATTTTTCACATTTTTATTTCATTTTGATGAACCATTTGTTTCAGACAAATTTATTTTTGATGGACTTGTTTGTTTATTTGGTTTCATCAAAATACATATTATTATTATTATTATTATTATTATTATTATTATTATTATTATTATTATTATTATTATTTTTTCAAGTCATAAGAAAACCGAACGTTGTTACTAAAAGAAAGGGTTAAAAAAAAAGGTTTAGGTGGGTAAAAAGGGTGATTTATTTTGGGTTAAGAAATGGAAAGGTTTAGGCTCAAAGGGGTTAACTAGGGGGATTTTGGGTAGGTGGTAAAAAAATGAAAAATAATGGTGTAGAAAGAAAAAAAAAGTTAGTCCTAATGCCTCCATCATTTACTTACTTGGGTTTAAGTTGGTAAGGACCGGGAATGTATTGTCGTGGCAAGTTCTAGAGTAGTACGAACCAAGCGGCTATGGATAAAAGAGGAAAGGACAAGATGGTTGTTGGAACCTTATTTTAGAACATTCCTAGGATGGTAGGAGAGACGATCCCTTCAAACCTCTGTCCCTGGATGGTCCAAATGTGCAGGATTCTTGGCTGCATTTATAGAAAACGACAGGGTGCTGGACACAGCCCCGTGTCGGCTTGACATGGCCCCGTGTGTAGGAAAGATCCTGACACAGTTTGTCCGTATTCTGACATAAAGTCAGAAAGGAATCTTTTGGTGGACACGGGGGCGTGTTGGCTGGGCACGGCCCCGTGTCGAAAGGCTGATTGTGAAGTTTGTCTATTTTCAAGGAACTTATCCGGATCGGGCGGTTCCTTACTGGATAGAACAACCCCAAAGTGCCTAAGATACCTTAATTGGTCTAGATTAAGACGAGAACGCAAGAGGTTGTCGGTGAGGGTGATTCCTATGCTAAATGTAGGTGGACAAGTCCAACCCTTTTCCAGGCTCTTGTTAAAGAAGGTGTATGCCGAATCGCTCAGGTCTATGTATGCATCGAACGAAGTCGATGGGGAGTCCTTCACGGCACAATCGGCACAGGACGACTATCGTCCAAGTCTTCGCTAGAGTTGAAGGTATTATTGGGAGCAACGAGGTTGTTTGAATGCGACCCTGATGAAACAATGGTTAACCGGGCAGGGTTAACACACTGGTCTCGTCAAGAAGGATTAATCCCTTCCCCTCGATGATCGCTGGATAGATCGCCTGCCGGTTGATCTCCTGCACAAGGAAACAAACCGTGACTCGTAACAAGGAGGATGGGGTGGGGGGTGCTCCTTGTTACCACTCTCCGGCGTGAGAATCAGTAGTCTGCTTGGGAAGCAAAGTATGATAGTAGTAGTAGTGAGAGAGTTGTGAAGAGATACCTCAAACCTGGTTTGGGGTTGGTATTTATAGCCGAGGAGTGAAGGAGGAGGTGGATGGATAGACTGACGGCATGCTGTACCTTTGCAGGTGTGTCAGGCATGTCGGCTGTGGAGGTGACGCCACGTCAGTCTCTCGCTTACGTAGACCTGATAGGCGGCTGCCATTGCTGCTACTTGCTCTGTGGTGTCAGTCCCACTTGCTGAGTGCACAGGATGCGGTGCGGGCCGCATCGCTGTTTGCGGTAACTGTAGATGTTCCCGCATCTCACTCTTTGATCAAGAAATACGCGAGATGCGGTGCCAGGCCACATCGTCGTCCGTGGTGACTTTTGCTGTTATCCAGCTCCCTTGTATTGATAGAAGTGTTCACTGGATGCGGTGCTAGGCTGCATCGCTGTGAACGCTTCCGTTTTCATACACCAGATGTGGTGCCATGCCGCATCACTATACCATTCTCATATTCCAGGTAAGTCCTCCTCCATCATTGGGCAGATTTGATTCAACCACTGTGTCTGCGCGTTCCCGCACGGACACAGGTAGGTTGTTAGCTAGTGGGGGTTTTGATAAGGGTAATGGTCACTCGCGGTTGATGCTGACGTGAGATCTGGGACCATACCCCTTCAAGTCCCCCCAGTCTAGTGTTGCTGCCATATGCAAGTTGCATGTGGGAGGAGTACTAGACTATGGTGTCTAGAAGGTAGTTTGGAGTCTGGAGAAGATTCTAGGCCGTGTAGATGGTCTTTGCTCTTCGTAAATCAAGCTGGAGATCTGGAAGGGTCATGTGACGCCTCTTCCGTACCGGTGAGAACGTTTCGTCTGATGTGAAATTCTCAGCCTCGGGTTGGGTGCCACCTGTTGGTGTGTCGAACCAACCTTTGAGATCTTGCTAGGGGTGTGCACAAACTTCGAACCAACCTCTGAGATGGTGGTTGAAGATGTGCACAAACTTCGAACCAACCTTTGAGGTGGTGAATGAAGGAGAGAGTGGTCTTCAGTAGTAATTGGACATGTAATGATGATCCCTTTTGTGGGGTGTTCATGTTCTTCCAATTTAGCTCTCAAGTAACCGCACGTCCTTTGCGGTTACCTCGTAGCTTGACATTGTTGGCCACGGTTGGCTGAACAATGTTGGATACTTGCGTCATTGTTGGCCATGTTTGGTCGAATAATGTGAATCTGGATAATGGTTAAATAAACATGGTCATAGGCATGGTCATGCCCACCATTGTTTATTCTATCCGTCTTACAAGTAGGTTAACAAAGTCATAAACAGACTTGTTACCGCTGTTCGGCCGCTTGTTGTTCGACGAGACCTCTTTAGGTGAGTGGGAATCTCGTTCGCATCTGTTCCTTAGCCACTTTCCTTCACGCTCCAATGCCGAGGAGCTTTCCTTGAAGTAGCTTCGTTCATCTGTGTGATGGCTTAGCTGTGGCTCTTCCGTAGCAGCCATTTGCGAAGCTATTGGTGTGTCCGCAGCGACTCATGAGTGTCTGCGGTTTTGTAACCCCATACTTGCTTGAAACGAGTGTGTTGCTCGGATGTGGCTCTTGAAGGATCAGGAGTCAGGGTTGCTGATGTGCGTGCACGTACATTCCCCTCCTTCTTTTTTGTTGAAGAAGTTGTTTACGCACCCTCTGTGGTTGTGAACCGGACAAGAGGGATTTGAAGCTTGAAGAGAATGAAGGCAATGTGGTTTACCTGTTTCTGAGATGCGGTTCAGTCCAAAGAACAACGCTGGTTCTGAGTATCTGACACACCTGTACGGGCTCGTGTGTGTCATCTCCGCATATTCCACGTGTGCTCGTGGGTATGTGCGGATATGTTTATACCCCCTTAACCATGGAAGGATATAAGTTTTAGCTATTTTTAGGGGTATGTAAAAAAACGACATGCGGTATGGGTTATGGTGCCGTATACCAGAGAAACCGCATGCCGCTTGTGCTTGGATAATGTTGTCGCTTTTTGTTGCATACGTGGCTGAGCGCACGTGCGAGTTGGTGGAAGTTGGTGAGATTTCCTGGCATGTGCTGAAATGAAAGGACATTTGCTCTGCCCGAGGTCATAAATGCACTGTAGCAGGAGTGTAAACATCTCCTATGTCAGGCGCGTGTGCGGCCACGCGTGCGTGGTAACCGTCAGCGGAAACGTCGCTTGACACGTGGTGCCGCATAATTCTCTCTTTTTGGACGTGATGGTTCAGTTTCCATACTGCATTAATTGCGTTCGGTATATAAGGGGAAACCGTTCGTGGTTTCCCCTCACTTGTTCAAAATTTCAAAATTTTCCCGGTGAGAGAAAAGGATTCTTCCGTCTGTAGAGAAACCCGCGCGGGGGCGCGGTAAGAAACATCCTGAGGGTTCTGTTGCCCCTCCTTTGGTGTCCCAAGCCGCATGTACCTTTCGTTCTTGTTATGGGATACATACCGATTATGTGGTAGTATCTGACACCCTTGAGGGTTTGGGTGTTCCAGTTGGTGGTGCGGCTGTAGGGGGGACTGCTGCGGGTTCCACCCTTACAGGCGAGAAGAGGAAACCTGAGCAGAAAGTTGCTGGTGTTGGTAAGGGGAAACGTCAGAGGCTACAGGCTAGAAAGTCCACTGGTCCGACACAAAAGACGCCTGCGGTCACTGCTGGTAGGCGTAACTTTTGCAAGTGTTTTGTTTGCACAACTTGTTTTCTGAGTTATTGCTCTCTTGCTTTTGCAGAACCGCAACGAAAGGACTTCTCTGGTTTGTTTGAGAAGGCTTCTTCTCCCCTGCATGACACAGCTACGGGTGCGGGGATGACTAAAGAATCCACCGATCCTTCTGCCAAGGTGGTGCCTGATCCTTCAGTGCAGGCAGAGGAGACTGTGGGGAAAGCTGCGTCCCCGATTTTTGATACTCTCCAACAACCTGATCACTCCAAATGATGCTGATGATTTGGACTTGAGGTTTTTTTGATGCTGGAAAACAAAAATCTGGTGCTGAATCGCAGAAGTCTCCAGCTGCTGAGAAGGTTTCTGGTTCCACATCTGGGGGTGCGGGTTATGAAGGGCATCCAATTCAGCCTGGAGAGTCTGAGCTGGAGTATTACTACCGCACCTACACCGGTGAGATTGTTTGAGTTTGAGTACTCAGTTCTTTTTCTTCTACATTTCTATGGCTGAACCATCAAATCTACACAATGTGGAGGGTGAAAACCTGAGCAACGGCCGCTGGCGGCGGCTGAGGATGATAAAGAGGATGATGGTGGAGCAATCGGTGGTGGGTTACCGGTACTGAAGTGGTCAAAAAGTTATTTTGACAACCTGATGACCAGCATTCAAATGCCCAAAGAGTATGGGGCTATCTACCCCCAAGAGGGAGATACCGGTGCCGATGCTCCAGCGGGATGTATTACCCTGTGGGCGGAGTTTTTTTATGATGGAAACCTCTGACTGCCATTGACGGTGTTTGTTGCCGAAATTCTGGAGTTCTATCAGATACACATCTCCCAGCTGAGTCCGTTTGGGATGTTTCAGATCAGAAATTTTGAATACACCTTCCGTGCTCATGGTGTAGAGGTGTCTGTTGAAAACTTCCGGCGGTTCTACCACCTGACGGTGAACACCGGGTTCTTTTCGTTTAATCAACGACACGGAAGTAAGAAGCTGATGACCCCTCCCAAGGGTGTCACAAAGTGGAAGACGAAGTTTTTCTACATTAGGGCTGTTGCGGTAGCCGCAAAGATGACTTTGCGGAATGTGAATGCGGACCTCCCTGCGGAGGGTATTGCTGTTGCTACCGCCAAGACAGTTGATTGGTTTCCAAGGCTGAAACCTATTGAACTCAAAAGACTGGACAATAATGAGTTATGGGTGCTGCAGATGATGCTGACCAGGCCGGATAGGAGGGCAAGGCCTGTTTTGCGGGAAAAGAGTGGTGGTAAGCATGTTCACACTTGTGTGCTTTTCCTGCTTCCTTATACTCTTATGAATTTGCATGTGTTTTAACAGAAGATGCGGTCGGCCTGTGGAGGATGTTTGATCCAACCTTTGAAGGTAAGGTTGAGTTGCTTTCGTGCAGGGAACGTGAAGGCTTCAACCTGGAGATTGTTGGGAACTTCCGCGTTCCTGATCGCGCGGCGCTGAAGGCACCACTGCCGCAAGGCAAAGGTATAATCGAAGACATTTTTATGTAAAGTATACCATTGTAATTTGCTTGCTTGTTTATATGTAGGTGATCTTGGGGTCTTGGGGAAGTTTGAGGTGAAAACTGTCCCCAAGAAGCATGCGGAGAAAAAGCATGTAGAGAAACCCGCGCGGGGGCGCGGTAAGAAACATCCTGAGGGTTCTGTTGCCCCTCCTTTGGTGTCCTATCGTTCTTGTTATGGGATACATACCGATTATGTGGTAGTATCTGACACCCTTGAGGGTTTGGGTGTTCCAGGTGGTGGTGCGGCTGTAGGGGGGACTGCTGCGGGTTCCACCCTTACAGGCGAGAAGAGGAAACCTGAGCAGAAAGTTGCTGGTGTTGGTGAGGGGAAACGTCGGAGGCTACAGGCCAAAAGGTCCACTGGTCCGACACAAAAGACGCCTGCGGTCACTGCTGGTAGGCGTAACTTTTGCAAGTGTTTTGTATGCACAACTTGTTTTCTGAGTTATTGCTCTCTTGCTTTTGCAGAACCGCAACGAAAGGACTTCTCCGGTTTGTTTGAGAAGGCTTCTTCTCCCCCGCATGACACAGCTACGGGTGCGGGGGTGACTAAAGAATCCACCGATCCTTCTGCCAAGTTGGTGCCTGATCCTTCAGTGCAGGCAGAGGAGACTGTGGGGAAAGCTGCGTCCCAGATTTTTGATACTCTCCAACAACCTGATCACTCCAAATGATGCTGATGATTTGGACTTGAGGTTTTCTGATGCTGGAAAACAAAAATCTGGTGCTGAATTGAAGAAGTCTCCAGCTGCTGAGAAGGTTTCTGGTTCCACATCTGGGGGTACGGGTTATGAAGGGCCTCCAATTCAGCCTGGAGAGTCTGAGCTGGAGTATTACTACCGCACCTACACCCCGGATCGGAGTACCAACTATCACCGACCCCCGTGGAGCGTTATGCAGGGGGATGATATTTCCAATGATCCTTCTGCCTGCAAGGAGATTCTGGGTGGCCTGGGCACCCATTTGAAACTGATCGTGCCCGTTCCGCACCCCATGAACAGCGCATCAACCAACTTTCCACCATGCTTGTGGGAAGTTCCATAGTGGCGAATGCCATTCTGGAAGATTACAAGGTGTTGGGCCGCAGGGAGGAGGAAGCTGCGCGCTTGCGGGCCGAGGCGGAAGAGTTGGTGAGGGCTGCTCGTGCGGGTGCGGAGCAGCTTGAAAAGGATAGGGCTGCTTTTGAAAAGCAGAAACAGACCGAGGAGTGGGCTGCGACTGCTGAGCTTAAACAGGTTCGTACACTTGCTAAGTTACTTTCTGATGAACGCAAGAGTTGGAACGAAAAACTTTCTGATGAGCGCAAGAGCTGGAAAGTATCTTGGGCCAAACAGAATGAAACATTGTTTCGTGTTCGTCAGGAGTTGACGAATGCCAAGGCAGCGAATGCTGCTTTGGGCAAGGAGAAGGCTGCGGCCGAAGCGATTGCTGTAAAGGCCGTGGAGGCAGAGGCCAGGTTAGCAAAGGCGCTTGAAGAGGCCAAAGAGGCGGGGGCCCGTGCTACAAGGGCTCTTGAAGAGGCCCAGGAGAGGGAGAGCCGTGCTTCTAAGGCTTTGAAGAAGCGAATGCTGAGCGCACCCGTTTGAATCAGGTCGTTGGGAGCCTTCAGGTATGATTTGCCTTTCCTGTTTTATCTTTCCTTCTGCCTTTCGAGAATGTTTACTAATTTTGTGCAAACTGCTTCTTGCTTTTGAAAGGCTGAGGTGCAGACTCGCGAGGCCACCCTTGCAGACATTACTGCCCGCGTGACTGTAGCTGAAGAGCGGGCTAACGAGGCTGTCGAGGCTAGAGATGCCCTGACTTCTTCGTTTAACCAGCTTGAGACTGACCGTGAGTGGATGCGGTGTCACGGTATTGCACATGTAAGTATCTCGTGCCTTTGCATTTACTTGGATTAGCATGTGATGATCTTATTGCTCTTTGATGCAGATTGTTAAAGCTATCATGGACGCGCCTGAGACCGTAAGTGGTATAGACTTGATCAAGCAGCGTGCCCGTGATGCTGGTTTTAAAGCTGGTTATAACCGCTGTATCGGCCATATAAACGTTTTGTCTCAAGGCGGTTACACTAATGAACGGTCCGGGTTTCGTGATGTGGACACCGAAGCGCTTCTTGAGGCGGCCGTTGCATCATTTTATGACATGTCTCTCTCTTCTGTTGAGAAGCTTGATGAATGCTTAGATGCAGCGGACTATGTAGATCGGTTGCGGATGCTATATGCCGATGTGGAAGAGGAAAATACTGCTGGTGACGTCCAAGATGGCGCGGGTACCAGTGGTACAAAATAGGACTAGGTTGGCCTGCGTGCCCCTTTTTTGTTTTCCTCTTTGTATATGTTAGAACTTTATGTAAATCCGTTCTGCACCACTTGGGTGCATGAATTTTTTGAATATAAAGTTTAACTGTTGCTCAATTTGTAGAAGTGTTTTTACTTCTTGCATGTTTGAACGTGTGTATACGGAACTCTACCCGTTGTGAACGAGGTTGAGTATACTCTATTCCTTTGTCGTATGAGTATTAGTCAATTCCGTCGTTTGCCCTGTTAGGGTTTAGGAATTGTGTAAGTTTTGTAAAAACCCATGTGTATCCGGCCGGATAGACACTTAATTTTTTGCCTTTGCTGGCCTATTACAATATTTGTGTGTGGTTAACACTTTGTGTGGGTATCGCGAATGAAGATTTTGCCAATCTGTTTTTACGGATACCGCAAAGTGGAACACGCATTTGTAATAGTAGTAACAAACAATATTGCATTGAATTGCTCGTTTATTTATTTGCAGGTGGCCTGCGGCCTGATAGGTTACATGGAAATGTAAAAAACATGGCTTACATGTAGCAGCGTCTAAGCTGTTGTGCATTCCATGTTCGTGCGATAGTTTCGCCTTCTAACGTTTGTAGTTTATACGCGCCTTTGCCCAAGACCTCTTTGATAAGGTAGGGTCCCTCCCACTTGGGGGCAAGTTTTCCTGGGCGCTCAGCGTTAGATGCTTCGTTATCGCGAAGGACGTAGTCTCCCGGGTTAAATGTACAAACCCGCACGCGTGAATTGTAGTATTTTTCAAGATTGGTTTTGTACTTGGCCTCGTTGATGGCAGCGTTTTCGCGCCTTTCTTCTAGGAGGTCCAAATCAAGTCTACGTGCTTCATTGTTGGCTATTTTGTTGACAGCCAACATTCGAGGTGAAGGAAATCTACTTCTACGGGGATTACCGCTTCTGAGCCATAGACCAGGCTGAACGGTCTTTCCCCGTTGCTTGTTTTTGGGCTTGTTCGGTGAGCCCATAAGATGCTTGGGAGTTCATCGACCCAGCCACGCCTGGCTGTTCCCAACCTTGCTTTGATGCCTTCGACTAGACTTTTGTTGATACTCTCAACTTGGCCATTCCCTTACGGGTGTGCCACGGAGGAGAATATATGTTCAATATGTAGTTCTTCTAGCCATTTTTGAAATTCGTCGGCGGCAAAGTTGGTGCCGTTATCGGTAACGATGCACACTGGCAGACCGAAACGGCAGATGATGTGTTCCCAAATGAATTTCCTCGTTATCATAGCAGTGGTTGAGGCAAGTGGTTTTGCCTCTACCCATTTTGTGAAATAATCGACAGCTACTATGATGAATTTGACCGCTCCTGGTGCGTCTGTGAATGGTCCGACCACGTCGATTGCCCATTTCTGAAAGGACCATGCGGTGGTGACCGGGATCAAGTTGTTCTTGGGGCGCAAGGTCTTGGGGGCATGCCGCTGGCAATTAATACACTTGCGCAATTCTTTGACGGCATCCAGGTGCATGCCGGGCCAGTAATACCCAGCATTCATGATTTTAGCCACTACCATGCGTGCCCTGCATGTATGCCGCACATTCCCTCGTGTATCTCTCTGATGAGGTATGTGGCATCTTGGGGGTCGACGCAGCGTAGGAGTGGGCACAGGTATGATTTGCGGTATAGGATACCGTCTCCCATTTGATAATGGCACGCTTTGTATTGCAACTTGCGTGCCTCTGACTTGCTTTCGGGAGTCACACCTGATTGCAAGTATGCAATGATTGGTGTCATCCAGGATGTTGTACCGTACTGGATGACGTTCACTTGGCGCAGGGGTACTGAGGGATTCTGCAGAATTTCAATGCGTATCTCCTTTGCCAAGTGTTGGAAGCTGGTGGACGCCAGTTTTGACAGTGCATCCGCGGATTTGTTTTCACTTCTGTTGATATGACGTATATTGAAGGAAGTGAATTTTGATTTTAGTTGTAAGGCTTGCTCGAGGTAGAGGATCATGATATCCCCTTTTGCGGTATAGTCACCGCGCACCTGCCCTGCAACTAACAAGGAGTCGACGTGTGCTTCCAGATGCTGTACGCCGAGCTTGACTGCTAGACGTAGCCCTGCCAATAGAGCCTCATACTCTGCCTCGTTATTTGTGCTTTTGAAATCAAGGCAGATTGCATAGGTAAGCTCTTGGCCATCGGGGCTGACGAGTCGCAGACCTGCGCCCGCACCTTCTTCATTGGACGCACCATCGGTAAAAAGTGCCCATATTTCTGAAGAAGGTGGTGGTGATGCAGGGTTTTGTTCTTCCTCGCATTCTTGAATGCGATTTGTCGGTACCTCGGCGACGAAATCTGCCAGGACATGGCCTTTGATTGCGGGGCGCGGCTTGTAGTTTAGCGTGAGCGCGTCCAGCTCGATTGCCCATTTTGCTAATCTCCCAGAGATGTCAGGTTTGGATAGGATCGGGCCGATCCTGTAGTTGGTTAACACCGTGATGACGTGATTTGTGAAGTAGCGTCGCAACCGTCTTGATGCATGTACTAGTGCTAGTACCAACTTTTCCATTATTGAATATCTTGTTTCTGGGTTGTTGAGCATCTTGCTGATGTAGTAGATGGGTGTTTGAACTCCCTCCCGCTCCACTATTAGTACCGCACCCACCGCATTGTCTGCGGCGGTAGGTACAATATAAGTGGTTCGTCTTTGCGTGGTGCGGTTAGAGTTGGGAGTTGTATCAAACATTCCTTTATTTCCCGGAAGGCATCTTCAGCCTCTGCGGTCCATTGGAATTGTTCTTTCTTTAGACAGTTCCGCAGGGTCTTGATGAAAGGATAAGACTTAGCTGCATGGTTGGCTAAGAATCTATTTAGTGCGGCTAGCCTCCCGGCTAGTCGTTGCTTCTCTTTCATCGTTGAAGGCGATGGCATACGCTCGATCGCCTGAATTTTTTCCGGGTTTACCTTGAATCCATCTTTGGTTATGATGAATCCAAGGAATTTGCCTTCTTCCATTCCAAACGAGCATTTCCCTGGATTGAGCTTCATATTGACGCTTCGCAGAGTTTGGAATGTTCTTTCGATATCAGTGAGCATGGTGTCCTCTTCCATGCTCATGACGACCAGGTCGTCCATGTAGATTTCGACACTTTTGCTGATTTGCCCGCGGAAAGTGTCGTTCATCAGTTTTTTATAGGTTGCGCCCGCGTTGCGCAACCCAAACGGCATTTTTGTATAGCAGTAATTTCCCGTAGGGGTGCGGAATGCCGTTTTGTCTTCATCCTCGATTGCCATCTGTATCTGGTGGTAGCCTTTGTAACAATCAAGGAAGCACTTCCATCGAAATGGTGCGAGGTTATCGACCTTTTCGTCGATTTCCGGAAGTGCGTAACAATCCTTGGGACAGGCTTTGTTGAGGTCTTTGTAATCGACACACATGCGCCAGCCCCCGGATGGTTTTGCTACCATGACCGGGTTGGACAACCAAGTCTGGTACTTGACTTCCCGCAGGATTCCTGCGAAGATTAGTTCTTCGTCCTGCTCACGCATCGCCTGGTTTTTTACGGATCCAAGGTGGCGTTGGCCTTGGATCACTGGCTTGATACCTGGTAAGGTATTCAAGAAATGTTGCGCAATGTTGCGTGGGACCCCGGTCATGTTTGCGGGTGCCCACGCAAAAATATCTTGGTTCCTGAAGAGCAGCTGCTTCAGGTGCGCTCTGGTGTTGGGGGACAAGGCGTGGCCCAACGTGACCTTTTGTTCTGGGTATTTTGCATTGAGGACCCATTTTTCTGGTTGGTTGTTGGGGGTTGGCCTTGCTATCTTGGTCGAACGCAGTTTGTCCGACGTCATAACTTCCCTGCGTGCATATATTATCGCGACCCCTGTCTCGGTTGGGAAACCGATTGCAGAATGGGGTACGGACGTAATCATGTTGAAATCACCTTGGGATTCTCTCCCAAGGAGACGTCATATTTGGAAGTATGAGGTAAAACCATGAAGTTTACCTCTTCTGTTCGTGTGTGCCTTCCGCTGGTGAGGCGCACAGGAAACGTAATTTGGCCAAGGGGAAAGACAGTTTCCCCTGCGAACTCGGCCAACGGGTAATCCACTGCTTGCAACCGATCTTTGTCTTCCTGTTCGAACTGGTTGAAGCACTGCTCGTATATGATATCAGAAGTACTGCCCGGGTCGATGAATAATCGCTCGGTGCAGTAATGAGCTAGTTGGCCGGTGATAACGACGGCGCGCCTGTCGCGCGGACCGCCTCGGACTTTTGGGAAGATGACTCGCTCGTCTTTCCAGTCATTGTCCGGTCTTCTAGCCGCCTTGCGCGGCCTTCCTTTGCCTTCGTTGATCATATGGGTTGAGGCCACATACATGGTCCTCTCCCCTGAGGAGGTGCCCTCGCCATGGGGGGTGATGCGTTTGGTGGCTTTTTGCCCACCGGGCAACAAATGCTGCAGTTTCCCCTCCTTTAGGGCTCGCTCAATCTCCAGTCGGAGACTGATGCGGTTGTTTGTTGTGTGGCCTGAGTCCTTGTGATACTCACAATAGAGAGTGAGATCTTGATTTTTCTTGGACTTCATTGGTTGGGCCGGTCGCAGGTACTGCACGTCCGTAAGAAGGACTTCGCTTGGCGAGCTAGTCATCTCGGTCCAGCTGCGGTCCCGAGATTCTTTCTTGGACGCCCGGTTATCCCGTTGGGCGTTAATTGTTGCCCTTGCATCAAACTGGTTGGTACGCGGGAAATAAGGATTGGAATCACTGCCGCGATTCCCTGTGTCCCGGTTGCGCTTATTGTTGCGCTTGGGCTCGTAGCGGGAGGTTTGGCCTTCCGGTTGGGGCTGTGCCTTTGCAAGGTGCGGTTTAAGGGACCGCTGAGTCTGGGCGTATGTCTTGACCGCAGTCATGACATCCTCCCATTTCTTCGGCAAGTCGTCTTTGCTGAAGTGGACCGCTGAGATAGTCATAACCATCTGTTCATCTCTGATGGCTTTGATGAAGTGGTTACGTGCCATTTGGTCGGCCACGTCGCCTATCTCCAGGCACTCTTTATTGTATCAGATGACGAATGCTTCGAGGGATTCGTCGTCCCTGCGCCAGATATTCATGACGTCCATTGAATCATGTTCATGACGTCGCTGCTGGCTGAAATGTGCGAGGAACTTTGCATGTAGTTCCTCAAATGAGGCCAGTGATCCTACTGGCAAAGAATCGAACCAAGCCCTGGCCAGACCCGTCAGGGTCTGGGGGAAAAAATGATGCCAGGTGGGCTTGTCCCACCTGCCGTTGCACCCTGCGCCCATGAAAATGTTCATGTGATCGTCCGGGTCGGACGAACTGTTGTATTTCCCAATGTTGAATGGGAATTTTGTGGTGGTGACATGGGCGTGTGCGATTCTTCGGGCGAATTTGGTGTTTTCGGCCGCGGCTCTTGGCCTGTAGGGTTGGTTCTCGGGGCGCTTTGCAGCGCGGAGGTATGTGTTGCGGGGGTGAGTGGGAGGAGAATAGTTGCGTCCTCCCGGTCTGCTGCTAGGGGCATGTGATGTGTGTAAAATCCAACATATAAATCACATCAATTAAGGCATAAAACTAACCCTTTTTAAGTACTAATGTTGGAAAAAGAGTGTTTTTGTCTTCCTTTTGTATTTTCAGGATGAAATGAGCTCAAAATCACAAAAGAAGCAAAAAGACAACTAATTCTACCATAAATACAAGAAAAGGAACAAAAGTGGACTGCCCGGACCCTCAACGGCACCTCCCAAGGCAAAGGAGAAGAAACAGAGTCTGAACACGCCCCGTGTCCAGCGAACACGGGGGCGTGCCCAGGAAGCAGCAGAAAAGACAAACCAGTAGAAGCTTCCATTGCCCACCACGGGGCCGTGTCCAGCGAGCACGGGGGCGTGGTGAAAGTACAGCAGGCGCATTAATTGTAATTCGCAATTACAATTAATGAAGTGAGAGAATGTCAGACGGGCACGGGGCCGTGTCCAGCGGACACGGGGCCGTGTCCAGCCTTCTGTTCAGCCTATAAATAGAGGAGCTTGGCTTCATTCTCTCTCATCCCTTGGCACACCACCTCTCTCACACTTCATCCACCACCCACCACCACCATAACACCATCATCCACCACCATCATCCATTGTCCATCGTAGAGTGTGTGAGTCGTCTCGGGATCCAAGATTGATCGTAAGAGTTCTTGACAATCAAGGCCATGTTTGCCTAAGTCTCTTACATCACTTGGTGAAGACAAGTGTTTAGTATCATACTTTTTATTTTTAATCTTTTGCACTTTTTATTTGGTTTTGTATTAATGACTTTAATAACTAGTTACTTATGTTGAAGGTGATCTTTCCTTATCGTTTGTCCATGGTGTCTTGGCATTATTTTACTGTCTATATAAAATAAAAGATTTTCACCATTCATATCTCCACGGTCTATATGGAGGTATGTTGGCTACCTGGTCGGGGGTTAAGGGAACGGTTTGGTAAGGGTCTTGCCCTTGTTCAGCGTTTAGAGGTCCTGCTTGGGACCTGGGTCAAATTTAGTAGGATCTCCTTCAATGCCCATAGGTATTGGATGGCGGGGATCCAAACTCTTTGACCCCCTCATAAGTTAACTACTATTAATATTATAACCCGGCTATTTAGGACTGTATCCCTGCTGACTCAGACTACTTAGCCGAGGGTAACGTCACCGCCAAAAGCGGGGCCTACCACAATTTGCATTAATAACTTAATTCATTATCTTTCAATAATCCGACCCTTTAGGATTGTATCCTTGCTGACTCAAACTACTGGGTTGAGGGTAACGTCGCCTTCAAAAGAGGGGCCTACTACAATAACTAAGATAATCTCTTAAACAAGTGCAAAAGTGCGAAAATAATCAAAGGTTATACTAATACACGTGTCGGATCCAAGTGATTCATCTTGTCTATCTGTTTTTATTTTATTTTTATTTTCAGCATTTAGTTAGTTTTTATTTTTCTTAGTTTAATAACTTAATTCTCACTTTTTGATTTGATTAGACGTTGAGGATAAACCGGTATTAAAAGCTCTTGTGTCCTTGGACGACCTCGGTATCTTACCAACACTATACTACGTCCACGATGGGTGCACTTGCCCATATGTGTGTTTAGTGTTAGTGAATATCGTGTTTTATAAATTTAAAACTTGGCTAAAAGTGTAAAAAGGGCTTAAATACTCATCAAAAATAATATTACACTACACACGCATCAAGTTTTTGGCGCCGTTGCCGGGGACACAAGGATTTTAAGAAAGCTTAAAATCAACGGCCTAATCAGTTTTTCAAAACCTTTTTAAAACGCACGCATTTTTTCTGCATTTTAGTTTAGTTTTGCATTTACAGTAGCCTGAACACGGGGCCGTGCTCGCTGAACACGCCCCCGTGCTGCATATTTTTAGAGTAGATACCCAGATACAGAGTCTGAACACGGGGCCGTGCTCACTGAACACGCCCCCGTGCTCAACGTGACCAATAAATTTAATTAAAACGCCCAGATACAGACCCTGAACACGGGGCCGTGTTCACTCAACACGGGGCCGTGTCCAGCTTCTGTTTCCATCTTATTTTTGTTTTCTGGTCCCGAGACTCAGTTGTGGTCTGTTGAGTGATTCTTATGGATCAATACTCAAGAGGTTACAACCACACCTATGATGAGGATGATTATAGGGGTAATTATTGCACTAATTATCGTAACACACGCTCGGTTCAATATAATAACTCATATCAACCATCCAATTCATACAACCATTATGAGGAGCCCAGGTACGAGCCATCAACTTCATACACATCCTATGAAGACCAAAGGTATGAACCTTCTCCCTCATACTCATATTTTGAGGAACCAAGGTATGAGCCTTCATACTCATACTTTGAAGACTCAAGGTATAAGCCACCACCTTCATACACTTATTATGAGGAACCATGGCGTGAACAACCCACCTCATATGAGTACTATGAAGAACAAAGTTTCGACCCTTATCCATCATATACTTATAATGAAGAACAATGGTGTGAACCATCTACTTCATATGAGAATTATGAGGAGCCAAGGATCGAACAACCGGATTCAAGCTTTGAGGATCCAAATTCTTTCAATCTCACCGAAGTGACCAATAGGATATTAGAACACATTAAAACTATCGAACGTTGCATAAAAGAATCTCGCGCAAGGGAAGAGGAATCCCGCGCAAGAGAAGAGCTAAAAAATGATAATAACGTAGAGATAGTTGAAAGTGTAAAAATGGAAGAACAAGAAAGTGAAAAACCGACACATGAGTTAAACAACGAAAATGGTGAGTCCGATAATGTTAAAATTCAAGAAGAGTCTAATTTTGAAGAAATTAACCTCTTGTCACCTACTTTCGAAAATCATTGTTTAATAACCCCTCATGCCAAGTTTTTAAAAGAGTTAAACACTAGTGCTAAAATCAAAGACTTAGTAAGTGTTAAGTTAACTAATGATCAAACCTCGCTAATAAAAGAAGATCCTTTTGAAATTAACATTACACCGGTTCCATGTTTCTTTCAAAATTCATTTATTAGCAATATCACCATCGATAAGGATCTTTGTGTTAACATAATGCCTAACTACATTTTTGAAAAATTAAGTGTTAGTGATTTTACTCCACTTCAAATACCCATTTTTCTATCCAATCGGAAAGTAATAAAATCAATCGGTGTAGTTGAAGATGTTTTGGTTCAAACAAATCAAATGGTAATCCCAACCGACTTCGTCATCCTAGATGACGCCCCCTTAGTCTTGGGAAAACCTTTTGTACAAACTCATAGAGCTTTGAAAAACCGGAAATTTAACAATCTACCTCTCCAATTAGGGGCATTCAAAAGGAGCATAGATCTTGAGCGCTCAATGAAATATCCTTTTGGCAACAATGACCCCCTAATTGAAGATGAAGCTGAACCACCCGATACAACCAACGAAGAGGACCACTTTGTCGAGGAAGAGATAGCCATAGAACAAACCTTTAAGGTTCTTGATCTAGATGAGCCACAAAATAAGGTGTCTTCTAAAGACCCACCCATCGTGCTCAAAGAACTTCCTAAAGGTTTAGAATATGCTTTTCTAGGCAAAGAAGGTAGTTTACCCGTAATTATTTCATCTAAATTAAGTAATATAGAAAAAGAGAAATTAGTTAACCTACTTAAAAAACACAAAAACGCGATCGCTTGGAAGCTTGTAGATATTAAAGGAATAAGCCCTTCCATGTGCACGCACAAAATTTTAATGAATGATGACTACAAGACGGTAATTCAACCACAACGAAGAGTGAACCCCAATGTTCAAGAAGTGGTTAATAATGAAGTCATCAAACTACTCGACGCCGGACTAATCTACCCTATCTCCGATAGCCCGTGGGTAAGTCC
Organism: Helianthus annuus; assembly: GCF_002127325.2. Taxonomy (NCBI): domain Eukaryota; kingdom Viridiplantae; phylum Streptophyta; class Magnoliopsida; order Asterales; family Asteraceae; genus Helianthus; species Helianthus annuus. The sequence continues at coordinate 76,320,441 of NC_035440.2, read as the reverse complement.
CGTTCAAGTAGTCCCAAAGAAAGGAGGTATGACGGTAATAACTAACGAAAAAAATGAATTAATACCAACGAGAACCGTCACAGGATGGAGAGTCTGTATAGATTATAGGCGATTAAATGAAGCGACTAGGAAAGACCACTTTCCTTTGCCCTTCATTGATCAAATGTTAGAAAGATTATCCGGTCATAAATTTTATTGTTTCTTAGATGGTTTTTCAGGTTACTTTCAAATACCGATAGCACCAGAAGACCAAGAGAAAACAACTTTCACATGTCCCTACGGAACTTTTGCATATCGACGCATGCCATTCGGTCTATGTAATGCGCCTGCAACATTCCAACGTTGTATGGTCGCCATTTTCCATGATATGATCGAAAAGACAATGGAAGTCTTCATGGATGACTTTTCCATCTTTGGAGACTCATATGACCAATGCCTCGATAATCTTGAACGAATGCTATCCCGATGTGAGGAAACTAACCTCGCCCTTAACTGGGAAAAATGCCATTTCATGGTAACAGAGGGAATAGTACTCGGTCACAAAATCTCAAGCGAAGGAATGGAAGTTGATCGAGCAAAATAGAGACTATTTCTCGATTACCTCCTCCATCCTCCGTGCGAGCAATCAGAAGTTTCCTAGGACATGCCGGATTTTATAGAAGGTTTATCAAAGACTTTTCAAAAATTTCAAGGCCTCTAACAAAATTACTTGAAAAAGATGCACCCTTCATCTTTGACAAGGAATGCAATCAAGCATTTCTAACCCTCAAGGAAATGCTAGTCAATGCACCTATCATGATAGCGCCAGATTGGAAATTTCCTTTCGAAATCATGTGCGATGCAAGTGACTTCGCTGTTGGAGCAGTCTTGGGACAAAGAAAAGAAAAACATTTCCACCCAATTTATTATGCTAGTAAAACTCTTAATGATGCGCAAGAAAATTATACAACTACAGAAAAAGAATTACTAGCAGTGGTATTTGCTTTTGATAAATTTCGTTCTTATCTTGTTCTTTCTAAAACAGTAGTCTATACAGACCATGCAGCCATCAGGTACCTCTTCAAGAAGCAAGACGCAAAACCCCGTTTGATAAGATGGATTCTACTCCTCCAAGAATTCGACATTGAAATCAAAGACAAAAGAGGAGCAGAAAACACTGCTGCAGATCATCTCTCACGCTTAGAAGACCCAGCTTTGGAGACAACCAGAGACGAGCAAATCAACGAGAAATTTCCCACGGAATCCTTGGAAATGATGGAGAGTAGACAAGAACCATGGTATGCCGACTACGCTAATTTCTTAGCTAGCGGTGTAGTCACCAAAGGATGGCCACATCATCAAAGAAAAAAATTCTTTGCTGATGTAAAGCATTACTTTTGGGAAGACCCCTATCTTTTCAAAATGTGTGCCGACCAGCTCATCCGAAGGTGTGTCTATGGTAATGAAGCACGAAGAATTCTCCATCATTGTCATGAAGGTCCATACGGAGGACATCATGGTGCCGCAAGTACCGCACGAAAGGTATTTGATTCAGGATTTTACTGGCCGACCATTTACAAGGATGCACAAAACCTTGTAAAGACATGTGATGCCTGCCAAAGATCAGGTAATATTTCTTCCAAAAACGAAATGCCTCAAAATGGCATTCTCGTCTGTGAAATCTTTGATGTGTGGGGACTCGATTTCATGGGACCTTTCCCACCTTCAAAGGGAAACAAATATATACTTGTGGCAGTCGATTACTTGTCTAAATGGGCAGAGGCCGAGGCTCTTCCAACAAATGATGGAAGAGTAGTGGTAAAATTTCTGAAAAAGCTGTTCTCTCGTTTCGGGACACCAAAGGCTTTGATAAGTGATAGAGGTACCCATTTTTGCAATCATCAACTCGAAAAAATATTAACAAGGTATGGGGTCTATCACCGGGTCTCAACAGCATATCATCCTCAAACAAATGGGCAAGCCGAAGTGACTAATCGAGGTTTAAAACGAATACTTGAAAAAACCGTAGGAATAAATAAAAAAGAATGGGCCGACAAATTAGACGACGCTTTATGGGCTTTTCGAACTGCTTATAAAACCACTATAGGCACAACCCCATATAAACTCGTCTATGGAAAAAGTTGTCACTTGCCAGTAGAAATAGCTCACAAAGCCTACTGGGCAATAAAAACGTAAACTTAGATTTGGAAAATGCCGGTAAAAATCGATTTTGTCAAATAAACGAATTAGACGAAGTTAGGAATTGTGCATATTCTAACTCCGAAATTTATAAAGAAAGAATGAAAAATTTGCATGATAAATATATTAAATCTAATGAATTTCGGGTTGGAGACCAAGTTCTATTGTTTAATTCACGACTTCGATTATTTCCTGGTAAGTTAAAATCTAGGTGGTCAGGACCTTTTTCCGTCACCCATGTTTTTCCACACGGTGCAGTAGAAATTAAAACTCGAAATGGGACACCATTTAAAGTCAATGGCCAACGGCTGAAACTCTACCGAGGATCCATTGAGGATGAGGAAGAGGAGATCTCACTTCAAACGGTTAACGAATAAACTCATACCCGACATGTTACAGGTAAGTGTACGCTTAAAAACCGGTAAATCGTCTAACCATTTTTCGGAAATAAGGGGCATGCACACGAGCACATAAAAAAAATTAAAAATTTTCAAAAACTTTGCCCGGCACGGGGCCGTGTCCGCTGGACACGGGGCCGTGT